>NW_024724693.1:2400759-2670759 GCF_018991925.1 Homarus americanus
TTGGGGGAGGCTGGAGGCCACGTTAATAAAAAAAAAATTAGTAGTATTGTTTCACTTGGTAATATCATCAATATTATTAAACTGTATACATAAACTCTCTTTATTGTTTTAGAGTGTTACATAACTATCTTGTTTGGGGGTGTGTGTGTGTGTGTGTGTGTGTGTGTGTGTGTGTGTGTGTGTGTGTGTGTGTGTGCTAAGCGTTTAATCTATACTTCATTATTGGCCGGTACATAACAGTATTGGGTTGGTATTAGTATAACACAGACACACACACACACACACACACACACACACACACACACACACACACACACACACACCATTACTGAGCAGTGAGTCGGAAATGTGTTAGCTGGACATTCAGGGAACTATTACCGCCAGGCGAAGCGGAACGTCAGGCGATATAGAGACCAGTGTCCTCCAAGACCTGGCCTCCTGACACCGTGTGGAGCTGGCACTTCCTTGTAAATGCTGACACTGTTGTAGGATGCTGTCACTTGTATGTGCTGACACTGTTGTAGGATGCTGTCACTTGTATGTGCTGACACTGTTGTAGGATGCTGACACTTGTATGTGCTGACACTGTTGTAGGATGCTGTCACTTGTATGTGCTGACACTGTTGTAGGATGCTGTCACTTGTATGTGCTGACACTGTTGTAGGATGCTGTCACTTGTATGTGCTGACACTGTTGTAGGATGCTGTCACTTGTATGTGCTGACACTGTTGTAGGATGCTGTCACTTGTATGTGCTGACACTGTTGTAGGATGCTGTCACTTGTATGTGCTGACACTGTTGTAGGATGCTGTCACTTGTATGTGCTGACACTGTTGTAGGATGCTGTCACTTGTATGTGCTGACACTGTTGTAGGATGCTGTCACTTGTATGTGCTGACACTGTTGTAGGATGCTGTCACTTGTATGTGCTGACACTGTTGTAGGATGCTGACACTTGTATGTGCTGACACTGTTGTAGGATGCTGACACTTGTATGTGCTGACACTGTTGTAGGATGCTGTCACTTGTATGTGCTGACACTGTTGTAGGATGCTGACACTTGTATGTGCTGACACTTGTAGGATGCTGACCCTGTTGTATGTGCTGACACTTGTAACTGCTGACACTGTTATATATGCTGACTCCTGTAAATGCTGACACGTTATAAAAAACTGATCAACTCCTGGGAACTTAAAATGTAAATAACCTGAAAGTAAAGTAAGTGTAAAAGTCTGAAAAAAATAACTATAGGTGATTTACAACATCTCTGAGTAACTGTAAATTAACTGTAGACTGTAAAATATCCATAATAACAATAAACTAAATTGACTGTAAAACACATGTGTTGATCAATGATTCCCAACATGGCTTCACAAGCGGACGTTCATGTCTAACTAATCTATTAACATTCTTTTCATCTGTTTTCGAATCAGTGAACGAGGGGCACAATTATGATGTGGTATATCTCGACTTTAGCAAAGCCTTCGACAGAGTCCCCCACGAAAGACTAATTAGAACAGTGGAGGCTCATGGCATTAAAGGTAATATCCTTAAATGGATTAGGGCGTGGTTACAGGACAGGACACAGCGAGTGAGCATTAACGGCACTAAGTCCCATTGGAGCAACGTCACTAGTGGAGTTCCCCAAGGCTCAGTACTTGGACCATTATTATTTATTATATACATAAACGACATAGATATCGGCATAGACAGCAACATAAGTAAATTTGCTGATGACACTAAAATAGGACGTGTAATTAAATCTGACGAGGACTCCGCAAAACTACAGGAAGATCTAAACAAATTTTTCGAATGGTCTCAAAAATGGCAGATGAAATTCAACGTGGACAAATGTAAAGTACTCAGTATAGGAGATGTAAACAGGGAAACCAGATACCAGATGAACAACGATGCCATAGAGAAATCCGACTGGGAGAGAGATTTAGGAGTAATGATAAGTAGGAACCTTAAGCCAAGTAAACAATGTGTTTTTGCTCGTAACAAGGCTAATAAAGTACTTGGGTTCATAGAAAGGAGTGTTAGTTACAGGACTAGCGAGGTCATCCTAAAACTGTATGTTGCGCTTGTCAGACCACACCTGGATTACGCAGTTCAGTTCTGGTCACCGTATTACAGAATGGATATAAAATCCTTGGAACAATTCAGAGGAGAATGACAAGACTAATCCCGGGCATTAGGAACCTTGAGTATAGAGACAGGTTAAAGCATCTTAATTTGCACTCCCTCGAGAGACGTAGAGCGAGGGGCGACCTGATAGAGGTGTATAAATTGAAGTCAGGGCTAAACAAAGGGGACATTACAAAGGTACTCAAACTATCCAACCAGGAGCGAACTCGTAACAATGGTTTTAAGTTAGACAAATTTAGATTTAGGCGCGAAATAGGTAAACACTGGTTTGGAAACAGAGTAGTGGATGAATGGAACAAGTTACCAAATATCACCATTAACTCGAATACGCTGAATAGCTTCAAACATAGGTTGGATGCTTATATGAGCAATAGGGTTGGGTGTAAATGGGACTGCCCACTATGGGCCAATAGGCCCGCTGCAGTTTCCCCCATTCTTATGTTCTTATGTTATCTGACAGTCAACAGTCTATATGAGTGAGGGGAAGTGTGTGACAGTCAACAGTCAATATAAGGCAAGACATTACAGCTCCCAGCACAGACTCCATAAAAACGCCGATATCACTGTTTACTTGGTGTGGCTTTCAGCATTGACCCTCAGGAAATGTTATTCAAATCGACACATAAACCACGAAAACACTTAAAAAAAAATAACATAACACTCACCTGGCGACTAAATGGCATTATTGACTGTCTGTAAACACTCATAAACACTTCAGACTGTCGAGTAATTGGTGATAGACGTGAGAAACGGTGAAGAATGGTGGGGTGAGGAATGTAGCAAGGTGGTGTACTGTCGCCTTTGTTGTTTAGTCTATTGGTACAGCGTTTAGACGACCTTGAAACTGGTGTTGTATTGTGTGGCCTTGAAGATAATGGCGTACGTGAGTGACTTAACGCACTGGTTGGCCAACATAGCTGTGAGGAATGAGGTAAAATATTGAATGGAAGGTTTGAGACGTGTGAAACTATTGCTTTGTATTGTGACTACTACTGTTACTACCACCACCACCACTGCTACTACTGTTACCACCACCACCACCACTACTACTACTATTGTTACCAACACCACCACTACTACTACTGTTACTACCACCACCACCACTACTACTACTACTGTTACCACCACCACCACTACTACTACTGTTACTACCACCACCACCACTACTACTACTACTGTTACCACCACCATTACTACTACTACTGTTACTACCACCACCTACTACTACTGTTTTTTTTTTTTTTTTTTTTTGCTTGTGCCTCCAGCCTCCCCCAATAGCCACACCTTCGCCACCATTTAATTACCTTAATATTAAATATCCTAATACATAAGTAGCTATCCTATCTGTGTTAAATTAGTTGAGCCGCAGATCTATGCGGCATTCAGTGACAGTAGCCTCATAGTCAATATCTGCAGCAGTTGTCGGAGTTGGGGCAGAAGCTCTCGTTCTCCTGAGGCAGAGGAAAGCCGACCGAAGGAGAGAGAAGGACAGTCGACATCTCATCCAGGCTGTAACATAACTTCTGGGCTGCTGCTTCTGTTCGGAGATCACCTCCGCGAGTCTGGCGTAGAAGCATCTTGCACTTGGTCCCATCCCACCAGAGGTTGTGAACACTAGAGGAGTGAAGCTGCCTTGATCAACGATCTGAATTCTCTCCCCATATGCCCTTATCTTGTCGTTCTCGTTCCTCCTGTGTGCAGTATCGAGAGCTAAGTTACGATGACATGCGGCCATGGGATAAAAAATCCTGATGTCGAAGAAGGCTCACTGTCCCCGCGTCCAGAATCCTCGAGCACTGACGTCAACACAGGCTTCATTGGATGTGTTTGAAGTCCTATGTTGGAAATTCTCACCGTCCAATGGAAGGAGGGTCGGTTCTACGCTGCCAGCATGACAGATTTCCTTCAACATATTTGCTGTGAGATACCTACTACTACTACTACTACTACTACTACTACTACTACTACTACTAATAATAATAATAATAATAATAATAATAATAATAATAATAATAATAATAATATATAATAATAATAATAATAATAATAATAATAATAATAATAATAATAATAATAATAATAATAATAATAATAACAATAAAAATAGCAATAACAATATAACACAATAAAAACAATAACATGATCCTTATCCATGTGAGAATGTGAGAGTGGGTGGGGCATAGGGAGGAGGGGGTCTGTATCCCACTGAGTTTATTATCAATCTATCGTGTAAACATTGTCCGTATTGGCTGAAGTTCCCCCCCCCCCCCCTCCGGTTGACGCTGGAATACAAACCCTGTCTCCTTATTGATGTTGCGAGTAATTTGCAACATATCACCACTTGCAACGAAGGACCTGCCCACCGTGTAAACATTTGGTAGTGGTGTTGTGTAGCTGTGTATTGAATATATCAAGGCCAGGGCTCTGTCTGTATTGTAGGTGTGCAACTTTTGTTCGTGATGCACCTGTTGTTGTTGTTGTCTGCCTCTCAGTTATGGTTGTGTCGGGCAACTCTCTCTCTGACTGAGTGAGAGAACTTTTTGAAGCAGCCTCTGGTCAATTCACCGTAATCCATGTGTGCTGTGAATGTATGTATAATAGTAATAATAATAATGCTAATAATAATAATAATAATAATCATTTAAGATTTATTGAAAGACCATGGCTGCCGGAAGACTGAAAATATACAGTTACATAATTGGGGAATGGGTCTCTTGATTGACCAATAATATACAAGTAACATAAGTGATACAAATATGATATATAATAACTAGGTGGGGAGAAGGTCATACTACAGGGCATTTCAACAGAGTGACAGTGCAAAAAGTATGATTTACTGGGCGTGAGTACACTGGTTGATTACAAGTTATTGATAATTTTTACAATGGTTGGGACTGGGCTGTTCTTATAGTGATCAGTTCGTGCTCCTATGGGCTGGGTGCAGTTGTGGTGTCGAACAGCAATTCTCTGACGAGGGATCTCGGGTGGTAGTAGGAGCCGGTGTCGAGGATGGTGCAGAAGCTTCTCACCAAATTTGCAGATGAGGTCGTGGTGATGGTCAGAGAGAGCCGAGAGGGTCAGTGTGTTGAGCGCTTCTTGATATGTGGAGTAGGAAGGGAAGAGAATAATCTTGCATGCCCTCTTTTGCACTTTTTCTAGGTGTTTACGTTGTGTGGCATTTAGGGAGGAAGACCAGGTGGGGGAGGCATAGGTGAGCTTGGGAAGTATGAATGTTGTGTAAACACTGAGGAGCTCGGGGGCAGGAACTCCGAGGGACTTGAGTCGGCGGAGGAGGTGGAGACGGAAACTGGAGGATTTGACAACTTTACTGACGAGTGATTTCCAATTTAGATTGTTATCTTTAGTGACGCCGAGGAGCTTAGTGGAGTCTACAACCTGGAGTGTGTTGGGGCCTAAAGTAATGGAGGGAGGTGGGACAACGTCGGAGGAGAGGTTGATGTGCATAACCATGGTCTTGGTATGGTTGATGATGACGTGGTTGTTGGAGGCCCAGTTTTGGAGACTGTTCAATAAATCCTGAAGGGCGGTATAGTCGGGAGCCGAGTTGTTGATATTGATCCCAATGGTGGAGTCGTCGACATACTTCCAGCGAGCAGGGGTTTCTCTTAGGGCATCATTGATAAGCATAAGGAAGCATAGTGGTCCCATCTCGGTGCCTTAGAGGGACACCACAGGTGAGTGAGTGAAAATTGGAGACATCCCCTTGGAGGCGTATGGCTTGGCGTCGGTCACTGAGGAAGTCTGTAAGCCATGGTATAAGACTTCTTCCAAACCCGAGGTCGATAGCTTTGTTGATGATTAAGTTGTGGTGTACTAGGTCAAAAGCTTTGGTGAAGTCAATGAAGGCGACAGCTACAGACGTTTTCTTTTCTCCAGATGGCGGTATATGTAGTCGAGAAAGCTGACAAGACAGTGTGTGTGTGTGTGTGTAATAATAATAATAATAATAATTAACGGTTTATTCAATTTCAATTTCAATTGTTTATTCCTTGATAGAGGAAGCGGGATCCTAGTGCTGTCACTAGGTACCCCTGTACAATGACACCAGAATCATCTGGCAAGTGTGAAAAGTATATACAGTATAAATATTATAAAGGGGCTTACTAAAGCCTAAGGAAGGAAGGATGTTCCTTTAACACATAATTAATATTATTTACAAAATATCTGGCCAGTATTGGGAGGATCATCGTGTCTCCGTCAGGGGGTCGTGGAGTGGTGGTCCAGCAGGCGTCACGGAAGCGTTGTGTGTGGGGACATCTTAGGAGGTAGTGGATAAGGGTGCTGCTGTCGGGTCTTCTGCATAACAACGGTTTATTGATAAAGTTCTGCAGCCCGAAGGCTGAAAATATACATTCGACAAAAATGACTTATTACATACAAAGACATGGGGTGGGTGGGTCGTTTAACAAAAGCTTTCATTACTGAATGGAGAAGGAACATGAATTGAACATACAAATTATTATAGTTTACAGTTGATGGCCCGGGCTGGTGTCTTGTCATACTGTGGGAGGTCCCGTAGGCTACGTGGTGTAGTAACTCGTCCGTAGGTGTTAAGATGAAGGACCACCTCACGTGGTCTTGGAAGCACCGGGTGGTGTGTGTGTGTGTAGTTAAAGTCGAACACACGATACATCCCCCAGTCGTGTGTATGAGTCATTCAGCATCAGCATATATAGAGCTGCTGACGCTGATCATGGTAGATTACACAAGTACTACACCTCTGCCTAACCCTTCATGACCCTGGTAGAGAGGTCATGACCCTCCCTAACCTAACCTAACCTAACCTCCCCCTAACCTAACCTAATCTAACCCAACCCAACCAAACCTAACCTAACCAAGCCTAACCTAACCTAAATTAACTCATTTTTGATAACATGTAAATTGGATTCGGTTGCATAATGTGGTTCCAATACACAGCTTGACCCAATAATGTTCTCATCCTGGTTTCAGTATTCTCAACGGTCCCAGTGCTTTGAGTGGCTGTGTGTGTGTGTGTGTGAGGATATGTGGGCGTGGGAAGGCTTGTGTGGGCGTGAGTGGGTATTATTGTCGTGTGTAGGCGTAGGTGGGGTTGTGTGTTCGTGGGTGGTTTTGTGTGAGCGTGGGTGGTTCATGTGTGTGTGTGTGTGTGTGTGTGTGGGCGTGGGTGGTTCATGTGTGTGTATAGAGTCTCGGTACAGTTTCGACGCCATCTTGGATTGTCGTAGTTATAGTTGAAGGCTTTAGATTGATTATCACCTTATATAAATATCTGAGACTCCATCTTTGTGTCGTAGTTGTGAAGTAAACAACATAAAAAACTTTTGCAAACCTCTGACTGAATCCATCTTTGTCTGCAGGTTAGGTTAGGTCAGGTCAGGTTAGATCAGGTCAGGTCAGGTCAGGTTAGGTTAAGTCAGGTTAGATTAGGTCAGGTTAGATTAGGTCAGGTCAGGTCAGGTTAGATTAGGTCAGGTCAGGTCAGGTCAGGTTAGGTTAGTCTAGTCACAGATATATACCTTCTCTTGTCTCGAATTTAGGAAAAAAAATCGGAACCACGAGTTTGACAATCTAGTCTTTATGGCGTAATTTTTAAGACAATGTGTTTTGGCGACTCTATTTCGGTTTTAAAAATTTATTACTAACCTTTGAACATCTGGTCTTTGTGTGTTAAGTTCAGTTTGTTTGTTAAGTTCAATATAAACGAGTCAAAGTCGGGTTTAAAAAGTTCATGGTGCAAAGTTCAGTGACTCCGGGCCTGTAGCACTTCACTCCCCAGCTGCGGTGAGTCTCTCGAGGGCGACCACAGAGGCAAGACGCACTCAAGTTGTTACTTCACAGAGCTCAGGGATTGCCGCCGGGAAGTGGAGGAGGAGTAGTGAGGGAGAAAGTGTTGGGGAGTTCTGTGTTGGAGAGTGAGGGAGGTTAGGTTAGGTTTGACATAATTTGACTGAGATAACATAAGGAACTTCAGGTCACCTTCACTTGCTCCCACGGTGTAAAACGAAGTTACAGTCGGGTCAAATAACTTTACCTCATCGTTGATCAGGATGAGGAAGCACAGTGGTCCCATCCTGGTCCCTGGGGAACACCGCAGGTGAGGTGTTGGAATGTGGAGATCGAGCCCTGATACCTCACTGCCTGACGACGTCCACTCAAGAAATCAGTGCACCATAAGACCAGGTTGGTGGGCAGCCCTAGTGCAATGGCCTTGTTGATAACAGTGCAGTGATCAACAAGGTCAAAGGCCTTCCTGAAGTCAACAAGGGCAACGGCCAGTGATGTCTTACGTTTCTGCAGGTTTTTGTGCAGAAAATCCAGAAAGCTCACTAAGCAGTGTGATGTAGAGGTCCTCATATTGCCAAATTCCTGTGGATCAATTGACTGATAGATTCTGGCAAATGCCCACTCAAAAACAAAGTCCTCACAGAGTAGACTGGGTATGGGGGTAATGGCAACTGGCCTGAGGTCGTTAGGGGACTGTGGGGTGGTCACCTTGGGGATGGGGGTGACAAATACAGTTTTCCATTCATTAGGGCATTTGCTTTGTCTGAGGGATGCATTAATAATAGAAAAGGAGGGGGGGCAAGTTCGACTGCAAAAGCTTTGTTTATTTTGATTGGGAGGTCAACTGGGGTCGTGGGCGTGTTTGATGTGTGTGTGTGTGTGTGTGTGTGTGTGTGTGTGTGTGTGTGTGTGTGTGTGTGTGACTCCCTCACCTGGGAGTCGATTACTTCACACCGTAACGCTTGGAGGAGCACCACACGAGAAGGTGTCAATACTTTCGAGTTATCCCGACTGTATACCGAGGTAGACAAGCGTCAACGGTGGAATGACGCTGCCACCGCCCCTCCCGCACTAGATGTAGCCCTCCACACGTGCAACATCTGTGGACGACCCTGCCAGTCCCGTATCAGTCTCTTTAGTCACCTCAGAACTCACTAACCTAGGTGACATCCTTAATAACTCATATCATTGTACCATAGCTGGATGATTGTCATACTCGATTCCCAGTTACAGCAAAGTAGTAGTAATCTACTATTAGTAGTCTATTATTGTGTTGAATTAATTACTTTGTGTTTTGCGTTTGTTTAGGTGAGGTTAAGTTAAATAAGGCTAGGTTAATTTAAGTGTGAAGCTGGGTTATGTTAGGTTAGGTTAGGTTAAACTGAAAAAACCCATTAAATGAATTTTACAAACTGATGAAATATTCCACATAAAACCCGTGAGAAAATAGGAAGGCAGCTGGACACACACACACACACACACACACAGACACACACACACACAGACACACACACACACACACACACACACACACACACACACACACACACACACACACACACACACACAGACACACACACACACACACACACACACGCACACACACACAGACACACACACACACACACATCATCATCAATATCATCATCATACACACACACACACACACACACACACACACATATTGGTTACACACACACACACACACACACACACACACACACACACACACACACACAGACACACACACACACACACACACACACACACACACACAAGCTGGTTACACACACACACACACATGTGCACACACACACACACACACACACACACACACACACACACACACACACAGACACACACACACACACACACACACACACACACACACACACACACACACACACACACACACATTAGCCCAACATCTGCTATAAACTTAGTGTAAACACTTTGGCTGCTGGGTGTAGTGCTGTCTGGCTGTGGTGTGGTGGTTGTCATGGTGACGGAGATGTGAGGCAAGATGCGATGGCCTTGATGCTGGTGGTGGTGGTGGTAGGTGGTGGTGGTGGTGGTGTGGTCGTGGTGGTGGTGGTGCTGGTGTGGTGGTGGTGTGTGTGGTGGTGTGTGTGTGGTGGGTGGTGTGTGTGGTGGTGGTGGTGGGTGGGTGGTGGTGGTGTGGTGGTGGTGCTGGTGTGTGTGGGTGGTGTGTGGTGGTGGTGGTGGTGGTGTGTGGTGGTGGTGTGGTGGTGGTGGTGGTGGTGGTGGTGGTGGTGGTGGTGGTGGTGGTGTGTGGTGGTGGTGGTGCTGGTGTGTGGTGGTGATGGTGGTGGTGGTGGTGTGTGGTGGTCTGTGGTGGTGGTGGTGGTGGTGGTGGTGGTGGTGGTGGTGGTGATGTGTGGTGGTGGTGCTGGTGTGTGGTGGTGGTGAACATAAGAATGGAGGAAACTGCAGCGGGCCTATTGGCCCATACTGGGCAGTCCCATTTACACCCAACCCCTATCGCTCATATATCCACCCAACCTGTGTTTGAAGCTATCCAGCGTGTTAGAGTTAATGATGATATTTGGTAACTTGTTCCACTCGTCCACTACTCTATTTCCAAACCAGTGTTTACCTATAGCTCCTAAATCTAAATTTGTCTTATTTAAAACCATTGTTACGAGTTCGCTCCTGGTTGGATAGTTTGAGTACCTTTGTAATGTCCCCTTTGTTTAGCCCTGACTTCCATTTATACACCTCTATCATGTCGCCCCTCGCTCTACGTCTCTCGAGGGAGTGCAAATTAAGGTGCTTTAACCTGTCTCATACTCAAGGTTCCTAATGCCCGGGGATTAGTCTTGTCATTCTCCTCTGAATTCTTTCCAAGGATTCTATATCCATTCTGTAATACCGTGACCAGAATTGAACTGCGTAATCCAAGTGAGGTCTCACAAGCGCATGATATAGTCTTAAGATGACCTCGCTAGTCTTGTAACTAACACTCCTTTGTACGAACCCAAGTACTTTATCAGCCTTGTTTCGAGCAAAAACATATTGTTTACTTGCCTTAAGATTCCTACTTATCATTACTCCTAAATCTCTCTCCCAGTCGGATTTCTCAATAACATCGTTGTTCATCTGGTATCTGGTTTCCCTGTTTACATCTCCTATACTGAGTACTTTACATTTGTCCACAATGAATTTCATCTGCCATTTTTCAGACCATTCGAAAAATTTGTTTAGATCTTCCTGTAGTTTTGCGGAGTCCTCGTCAGATTTAATTACACGTCCTATTTTAGTGTCATCAGCAAATTTACTTATGTTGCTGTCTATGCCGATATCTATGTCGTTTATGTATATAATAAATAATAATGGTCCAAGTACTGAGCCTTGGGGAACTCCACTAGTGATGTTGCTCCAATGGGATTTAGTGCCGTTAATGCTCACTCTCTGTTTCCTGTCCTGTAACCACGCCCTAATCCATTTTAGAATATCACCTTTAATGCCATGAGCCTCTACTTTTCTTATTAGTCTTTCGTGGGGGACTCTGTCGAAGGCTTTGCTAAAGTCGAGATATATCACATCAAAATTGTGCCCCTCGTCCACTGATTCGAAAACAGATGAAAAGAATGTTAATAGATTAGTTAGACATGAACGCCCCCTTGTGAAGCCATGCTGGGAATCATTGATCAACTTGTGCTTCTCCAGGTGATTTCGAATAGAGTTTGAAATGATTGCTTCCAGTAATTTGCCTACAATTGATGTTAGACTGATTGGACGGTAGTTAGAGGATAGTGATCTATCTCCCTTCTTGAAAATCGGTATTACATTCACTATCCTCCAGGATTCTGGTACTACACCTGTTTTTAAGGACATGTTAAACAACTTTGCTAAGGGCATACTAAGCTCTTCCTTACATTCCATTAATACTCTGGCAAATATCTCATCGGGACCAGGCGACTTATTAGGCTTTAGTTTGTCTATTTCTTACTAACATCGTTACTAGTCACTACCATCTCGCTTAATTTGTTTTCTTCACTATCTCTGTATAGAGTCGGTGTCGGGTATCATGTTTAAATTTTCGGTGGTGAAAATTATTGAAAAATATTTGTTCAGATTATTGCTCATTTCTCCGTGGTTATCAATTAGCTCGCCGGTATCTGACTGTATTGGTCCAATCTTTTCTCGTGTTTTAGTTTGATACATTTGATAGAATCCCTTGGGGTTTGACTTCGCCCCCCTTTAGCAAAGCGTTTGACAGAGTACCGCATTAGAGGCTTCTGAGAAAAGTTAAGGCTCATGGTATCGAGGGGAAAGTTTTAAATTGGATTAAATCATGGCTCACCGATAGAACACAGAGGGTCAGCGTAGATGGTTTTAAATCTGAGTGGGGCCGTGTAACCAGTGGGGTTCCCCAGGGGTCAGTACTAGGCCCACTCTTGTTCATAATCTACAAAAACGATCTAGATACTGGGATCAGCAGTGACATAAGCAAGTTTGCGGATGGCACCAAAATAGGGCGGCAGATTAATTCAGGGCAGGATGCAAATGCATTACAGGAGGATCTAAATAAACTGCAGGGGTGGTCTGAAAAATGGCAAATGAAATTCAACATCAGCAAGTGCAGCGTATACTTAACATTGGAAGAACAAATACTGTCAATGTATACAGCCTTAACAACATCAACCTAGAGAAGTCGACTTGTGAAAGAGACTTAGGGGTACTTGTAAGCCCGGACCTACGGCCTCGAAAACAGTGCGTTAATAATGGTGATGGTGGTGACGGTATGGTAATAATGGTGATGGTGGTGACGGTATGGTAATAATGGTCATGGTGGTGATGGTGGTGACGGTATGGTAATAATGGTGATGGTGGTGACGGTATGGTAACAATGGTGATGGTGGTGACGGTATGGTAATAATGGTCATGGTGGTGACGGTATGGTAATAATGGTCATGGTGGTGACGGTATGGGTAAGCCAATGGAAGATGGTGACGGTATGGTAATAATGTGGTGATGGTGGTGACGGCAGTAATAACGGGTGATGGTGGTGACGGTATGGTAATAATGGTCATGGTGGTGATGGTGGTGATGGCATGGTAATAATGGTAGATGGTGGTGACGGTATGGTAATAATGGTGATGGTGGTGACGGTATGGTAATAATGGTGATGGTGGTGACGGTATGGTAATAATGGTGATGGTGGTGACGGTATGGTAACAATGGTGATGGTGGTGACGGTATGGTAATAATGGTGATGGTGGTGATGGTATGGTAATAATGGTGATGGTGGTGACGGTATGGTAATAATGGTGATGGTGGTGACGGTATGGTAATAATGGTGATGGTGGTGACGGTATGGTAATAATGGTGATGGTGGTGACGGTATGGTAATAATGGTAGTTGTGGCGACGGTATGGTAATAATGGTAGTTGTGGCGACGTAACTCCCTTGGTCTAGTTCGTGCTTCTATTGGCCATTGGAGGCTTAACGACAATCCTTTGGTCAATCACAGTCGCTGACAAGGCTTAACTACCTCCCAGTGTTGTTGTACTTCCATCTCAGTGCCACTGTCACCACTATCACCACTATCACTGTCACCACCACCACTATCACCACTACCACTGTCACCATTATCACCACTATCACCACTATCACCATTATCACCACTATCACCACTATCACCACCACCACTGTCATCATTATCACCACTATCACCACTATCACCACTACCACTGTCTCGACCATCACCACTATGCCACTATCACTGTGCCACCACCACTATCACCACCTACCACTGTCACCAGTATCACCACTATCACACACCACCACACTGTCACCATTATTACCTATCACACCTGTCACACCACCACTATCACCACCACCACTATCACCACCACCTATCACCACCACACCACCACCACTATCACCCTGCACCACTATCCTCCACCACCACTATCACCCACCACCACTATCACCACCACTATCACCACACCACTATCACCCACACACCACCACTATCACCACCACCACCACTATCACCGTATCTACCCACCATCACCAACACCACTGTCCTCCACCGCTATCACCACCACCACCACCACTATCACCACCACCACCACCTATCACCACCACCCACTACCAGCACACCACCACCACTATCACCACCACCACCACTATCACCACCACCACCTATCACCACCACCACTATCACCACTACCACTGTCACCATTATCACCACTATCACCACTATCACCATACTTGCACACACCCTTTATCACCCACACACCCATCACCATTATCACTACCATCACCACCACCACTATCCCTCCACCACCACTATCACACCACACCACCACCCTATCACCACCACCACCACCACTATCACCACCCACACCTATCACCACCACCACCACCACTATCACCACCACCCACCACCACTATCACCACCACCACCACTATCACCACCACCACCACTATCACCACCACCACTATCACCACCACCACCACTATCCCTATCTCTCACCACACACACACACACACACACAGCAGATAATGTTACCTGATATGCAAAAGAGTGGACAGGCCAGACAGGTAATTCAACGTCAATTAGGCCAACATTCGGTGCAGGTAGGGCCATGAAGCGGAAAATTAAGGCCATACTGGTGGGCCATTAAGCAACAGACAGACTTAAAGCTGACAGTTAGGTTAGGTTAGGTTAGGCATGATAAATCT
Organism: Homarus americanus; assembly: GCF_018991925.1. Classification (NCBI taxonomy): domain Eukaryota; kingdom Metazoa; phylum Arthropoda; class Malacostraca; order Decapoda; family Nephropidae; genus Homarus; species Homarus americanus. The sequence goes on from NW_024724693.1 coordinate 2,415,412, forward strand.
GTTTATTTTTTTCAGTCAAATATGTTACTTCACCTGAAGATTAGACACCCTAGTTTATTTTACCTGAGGATTAGACACCCTGGTTAATGTTGAGGAAATGGTTAATGTTGAGGAAATAGTTAAGAAATGTTGATTAAATGACAAGAAATACTGAAGAAATTAACCCAGAAATGTTGAGAGAATTCTGGAGTAAAAATTCCACCAAACACAATATCACCCTTCACCCTTGTCTTGTTCACACACACGCACACACACACACACACACACACACACACAGCTTACCAGTAACTTTATTTTTACCTCTATGGAAGATAACGTGTATGTATGTGTTTATATATATTTATGTACGTCTAGGTCTATTTTATGTACGTATTGAGTGTGGTTGTGTGTGTGTATGTGTGTGTGTGTGACGGACGATTGTAAAGTGAGTTGGTGTTCTTTGATCATCCAGTCGTCTCGTGTACAGCTGTTACCCTCACGCCACCCCTTGTCCCTAACGTCAGCCTGTGTCTCAAGTAAATTAGATTAGAGAGAGAGAGAGGGAGAGAGAGAGAGAGAGAGAGAGAGAGAGAGAGAGAGAGAGAACAGTGCAGAACAGTGTCATCACGTGTTTCCTTACAAAATATTTTCTCTCATGGGTTCTTCATTTAATACAATCAGTAGTGGTGGTATTTTTTACAGCAAAATTATTGAAATGTACCTTACCCTAACATAACCTTACCCTAACATAACCTTACCCTAACATAACCTTACCCTAACATAACCTAACCCTAACATAACCTTACCTAACAACCCTAGCCCTAAGCATAGCCTTTCCTAGCCTGGCCTTGCCTAGCATGGCCTTTCTTGTAGCTTCCCTAACATAACCCTAACATAACCTTACCCTAACATAACCTAACCCTAACATAACCTTACCCTAACATAACCTTACCCTAACCTAACCTTACCCTAACATAACCTTACCCTAACATAACCTTACCCTAACATAACCTTACCCTAACATAACCTTACCCTAACATAACCTTACCCAAACATAACCTTACCCTAACATAACCTTACCCTAACATAACCTTACCCTAACATAACCTTACCCTAACATAACCTTACCCTAACCTAACCTTACCTAACCTTACCTAATCTTACCTAAACTTACCTAACCTAACCTTTCCTCTTTTATAAACCATTCACAGAACTAATCAAAGGTTAAAGCGCTTAATAGTGTCATCCTAAGTTACCTTTATACATCATCAACAGATTTAATGATGTACTGGAGAAATGATTATAAAAAAAGTTTGATTTCTCTACAAACGAATTTTTAAAAAAAGTCGGGTTTTTTTTAGAGAACGTAATTGTTTGCCATGTGTGTTGTGACTTTCTTGGGTTAGGTTAGGTTAGGTTAGGGTAGGTTAGGTTAGGTTAGGTAAAGTAAGGTTAGGTTAGGTTATGGTTAGGGTAGGTTAGGTTAGGTTATGGTAAGATTCATTTCAATAATTTTGCAGCGGAAACACCAGTACTGAATGTATCAGATAAAAAGCCCATGAACATAATTATTTTTCTAAGAATAAATGCTACACCACTGTTCATTATCACCCCCTTTATTTATTAGCTTTGATGAGCTTAGATTGAGTTAGGTGTTATTTAATTATGGACATTTTGGCGGTAAATAACTTATCCATTACCAAACCCCCGATGTACAGTAGATTACTGTTGGCACACGTAAATGAGTCATGGGTACTTGGCAGAATAGCTTGTAATAACTTGGTCCTGGGCATACCAAGATATGTTGTATGTTAGTTAGAGTGTCTTGGAAGGCGTACTGTTCGTTATGTTGTATGTGAGTTAGAGTGTCTTGAAGGTGTACTGTTCGTTATGTTGTATGTGAGTTAGAGTGTCTTGGAAGGTGTACTGTTCGTTATGTTGTATGTTAGTTAGAGTCTCTTGGAAGGTGTACTGTTCGTTATGTTGTATGTGAGTTAGAGTGTCTTGAAGGCGTACTGTTCGTTATGTTGTATGTGAGTTAGAGTGTCTTGAAGGTGTACTGTTCGTTATGTTGTATGTTAGTTAGAGTGTCTTGGAAGGTGTACTGTTCGTTATGTTGTATGTGAGTTAGAGTGTCTTTGAAGGTGTACTGTTCGTTATGTTGTATGTGAGTTAGAGTGTCTTGGAAGGTGTACTGTTCGTTATGTTGTATGTTAGTTAGAGTGTCTTGAAGGTGTACTGTTCGTTATGTTGTATGTGAGTTAGAGTGTCTTGGAAGGTGTACTGTTCGTTATGTTGTATGTGAGTTAGAGTGTCTTGGAAGGTGTACTGTTCGTTATGTTGTATGTGAGTTAGAGTGTCTTAGAAGGTGTACTGTTCGTTATGTTTGTATGTTAGTTACAGTGTCTTGGAGGGTGTACTGTTCGTTATGTTGTATGTGAGTTAGAGTGTCTTGGAAAGGTGTACTGTTCGTTATATGTTGTATGTGAGTTAGAGTGTCTTGAAGGTGTACTGTTCCGTTATATTTATCTGTTAGTTAGAGTGTCTTGGAGGTATACTGTTCGTTATATTTATGTGAGTTAGAAGTGTCTTGGAAAGGTGTACTGATGGGTATATTTGTATGTGAGTTAGAAGTGTGTCTTGGAAGGTGTACTGTTCGTTATGTTGTATGTGAGTTAGAGAGTGTCTTTGAAGGTGTACTGTTCGTTATGTTGTATATGAGTTAGAGTGTCTTGGAGGTGTACTGTTCGTTATGTTGTATGTGAGTTAGAAGTGTCTTGGAAGGTGTACTGTTCGTTGCCTGTTGTATGTGAGTTAGAGTGTCTTGGAAGGTGTACTGTTCGTTATGTTGGCATGTTGAATTAGAGTGTCTTAGAAGGTGTACTATTCGTTATGTTGTATGTGAGTTAAGTGTCTTGGAAGTGTACTGTTCGTTATGTTGTATGTGAGTTAAGTGTCTTGAAGGTGTACTGTTCGTTGTTGTATGTGAGTTAGAGTGTCTTGGAAGGTGTACTGTTCGTTATGTTGTATGTGAGTTAGAGTGTCTTGGAGGTGTACTGTTCGTTATGTTGTATGTTAGTTAGAGTGTCTTGGAAGGTGTACTGTTCGTTATGTTGTATGTGAGTTAGAGTGTCTTGAAGGTGTACTGTTCGTTATGTTGTATGTGAGTTAGAGTGTCTTGAAGGCGTACTGTTCGTTATGTTGTATGTGAGTTAGAGTGTCTTGAAGGCGTACTGTTCGTTATGTTGTATGTGAGTTAGAGTGTCTTGAAGGTGTACTGTTCGTTATGTTGTATGTGAGTTAGAGTGTCTTGAAGGTGTACTGTTCGTTATGTTGTATGTGAGTTAGAGTGTCTTGGAAGGTGTACTGTTCGTTATGTTGTATGTGAGTTAGAGTGTCTTGGAGGTGTACTGTTCGTTATGTTGTATGTGAGTTAGAGTGTCTTGGAAGGTATACTGTTCGTTTCATACGTGGCACACATACCAAGGGCCGCCTTTCATATTTTTACTATGAAGTTTACAGTTCACAGAGGACAATGTACATAAGCTGCCTCTGAAACACTTCACATAAAACTACTAAGAAATAAAGGTTAGGTATGAAATTCCCTGAGAAACTTGGCTTACAGTAATGAAGAAGAGGGAAAATATGGGGTAAAATACTATAAAGAACACCAAAGAAACCTTTAAAAACCTTACATAACTTCTAGAACTGTGAATAACTTACCTTATTCTTCTTGTTTTCGGCTTTTACTGTGTTGATGTAGTTTGCGTTGTTGAGATAAGGGTTGATGCCGCTATTATCACAAGTGCACTCTGCGGGGTCGACTTTTGTTATGACACGATTGGTTTACGTCTCCTACTGAGTTATGTATCAGTAGCAGTGATTGGCCAAGAGGAGACACACCACCGCCACTTTTGTTTTACGGGTATTAGCCCACCCGGACACAGGTAACTGACCCACATCGGGGCCTGGGGGGCGAAAATGTAACAGTGATATAAAATAAAATTCATTTAAAAATTAATTTAGAGTAATAAAATAGTAATAATAATAATAATAATAATAATAATAATAATAATAATAATAATAATAATAATAATAATAAATAAATAAATACAAAAAATGAAAGATCAATAGTGAGAAACAATATATGTATGTTGTGTTGTCAATAGTAAGAAACAATTGAGACCCTGCAATTGTGTGTAAATGAGGCAGAAAGTCAGATCAGCAACCTGGGACTTGGTCACAATTTCCGTAATGCCATATAGAATACTAAGACGTATTACGTATCAGTAATACTACATTACTGCTGATGTGAGAGTAGACAGCATATTGTAGCATTAGAGATAAAGCAGAGACTGGGAATGTCCACAAGTCATCTACAGTCATATTTCCTGTTTTCGGCCCAGTCTGTCACTCTCATCCACCAACTTTCAGAGGAGGTGTAATATTTCAGTGTGATTCTGATCTTTTAAAATGTTAGTTTTTGCATAATGTAGTTTTACTGATACATAATTTGTCTTAGTATGTCTTATTGTGGGTAAAAATAAGTATACCTGTATGTTAAATGCGTCCTCCGAAAGCGTGAATTTGCTACCAGAGTTTAACAGTTAATTCTTATATAATACTTCTGATAAACGTGTTCATGTTTGGAATAATAAATGTAGGTATCTTTATATACTTTACCTAAATATCTTTCTCGTCAGAAACGGTCATTCCAACGATTATGAATAAACTCATTTAGAAATACATCATTACCATATGTGACCAAGTCCCAGGTTGATGATCTGACTTTCTGCCTCATTTACACACAATTGCAGGGTCTCAATTGTTTCTCTTACTATTGACAACACAACATACATATATTGTTTCTCACTATTTTTGTCTTTATTATTATTATCATTATTATTACATTTTCGCCCCCCAGGCCCTGATGTGGGTCAGTGACCTGTGCCCAGTTGGGTTAATACTCTTAAAAAAAGGAAAAAAGAAAAAAAGCTGTAACTCTTAAGGAGGGGGGGGGGGGCATCTATTCTCAGCAGGGGAAAACCACTATAGTCATGTCGGCGACTCAGACCTACACACATACTGTCCATCTGTCGCCCAGGATCAATATCAAAATAACTCACAGTTTCTCACCATTTTACAATATTTACCTTTACTTGTGTGAGTTATGGCTCTACAATATGTTATGTCTGTGGTAATATAATAAACTTTACTGTTGTGAGTTACTGTTGTGAAGTATTGGTTGTTATTGGGTGTTTACGGACATATTCCTTATCGTTTGCTTAGGCTTGAGTGTAAACAATACGCTGATTGGTCAATGGTCTTTTGTCTGCTGCAATGGTGCCACAGTTTTATCGGTGACCAGTGGAATATATTAGTATTTTCACCGCTTTAACAAGAATTGGCAACACCGCTTTTATACATCCCCTGTCCTACAGCGTTGCCACATTTTGTTTTTACCAACAAGATCAGGATTCCAAAAAAAAAGAACTGGCACCACCGCACTTGGAGTCCCCAGGGGTAACGGACACAAAACGAAAACTTGTTATAAGACGGAGAGACGTTAACACATTATTAACAAATACACTTGAGATGTAAACTTCACCTCAACACATAAACTTTGACGAGAGAGAAAATGAGTTGACACATGAGGTACAATGCTAATACAGACCCCCGTCCCCCCTGCCCCCAGGTGCATATGCTTTTGTACTGGGATAATTATTTAATTTATTGTGTGTTTGATAGTGCTGTGTTATGGTGTTGTTATGCTTAGGTTAGGTTTACGTTTGGTTAGGTCAGGTTAATTTAGGTTAGGTTGGGTTTGCGTTTGGTTAATTTAGGTTAGGTTGGGTGATTCTTCAGGTGAGCCACTGTCACTTAGCTCAGTCCGTGTACCTTTTCTAGTGAGTCCTACATGTTCTGTACACACACATACACCTACGACACATGACCTCGTATGACCTAACGTGCTCTGTAGCCCCTGAGGTCACAAGGTTAATGATCCTTCAGATATCAGGTCAACCGAGGATAAGGAGTCTTTTATTGGATTAATTAGATGAGTCAGCGGTGCGGCAGTAAGCGGCGGTTCTGATGGCCCTTGATGCTGAGGTTACCTGGACGACGGTGTGTGTGTGTGTGTGTGTGTCATATAGCCGAGGTACAGTCCCCTTTACTGGTGCGTTTACAGGGCTCGTCATATAGCCTAGGTACAGTCCCCTTTACTGGTGCGTTTACAGGGCTCGTCATATAGCCGAGGTACAGTCCCCTTTACTGGTGCGTTTACAGGGGCTCGTCATATAGCCTAGGTACAGTCCCCTTCACTAGTGCGTTTTCAGGGGCTCGTCATATAGCCTAGGTACAGTCCTTCACTAGTGCGTTTTACAGGGGCTGGTCGCCTGCCTAGTACAATCCCCTTCACTCGTGCGTTTACAGGGGCTCGTCATATAGCCTAGGTATAGTCCCCTTCACTAGTGCGTTTACAGGGGCTCGTCATATAGCCTAGGTACAGTCCCCTTCACTAGTGCGTTTACAGTGGCTCGTCATATAGCCTAGGTACAGTCCCCTTCACTAGTGCGTTTACAGGGGCTCGTCATATAACCAAGTTACAGTCCCCTTCACTAGTGCGTTTACAGAGGCTCGTCATATAGCCTAGGTACAGTCCCCTTCACTAGTGCGTTTACAGAGGCTCGTCATATAGCCTAGGTACAGTCCTTCACTAGTGCATTTACAGGGGCTCGTCCGCCTGGCCTAGGTAAGTCCCCTTCACTGGTGCAGCTACAGGGGCTGGTCATATAACCTAGGTAAGTCCCTTCACTAGTGCATTTGCAGGGGCTGGTCATATAGCCTACAGAGTAAAGTCCCCTTCACTGGTGCGTTTACAGGGGCTCGTCATATAGCAGTAAGTCCCTTCACTAGTGCATTTTACAGGGGGCTCGTCGCCTGCTTCTAGTGATGGAAAGTCCCTTCACTAGTGCGTTTACTGGGGCTCGTTATATAGCCTAGGTACAGTCCCCTTCACTAGTGCATTTACAGGGGCTCGTCATATAGCCTAAGTACAGTTCTCTTCACTAGTGCGTTTACAGGGGCTCGTCATATAGCCTAGGTACAGTCCCCTTCACTAGTGCATTTACAGGGGCTCGTCATATAGCTTAGGTACAGTCCCCTTCACTAGTGCATTTACAGGGGCTCGTCATATAGCTAGGTAAGTCATACTGAATGCGTTTACGAGGAGGCTCGTCTATAGCCTAGTACAGTCCTTTACTGGTGCAGTTTAGGGGCTGGTCACCCTAGCTAGGTAAGTCCCTTCACTAGTGCATTTACAGGGCTCGTCATATAGCCCTGAGTAAGTCCCTTCACTAGGAGTGCATTGGGGCTCGTCATAGCTAGGTAAAGTCCCCTTCACTAGTGCGTTTACAGGGGCTGGTCATATAGCCTAGGTACAGTCCCCTTCACTAGTGCGTTTACAGGGGCTGGTCATATAGCCTAGGTACAGTCCCCTTCACTAGTGCGTTTACATGTATGGGCTTCAGGGGGTCCGCGAAGGTCAGATAAAAATTTAACATTTATATTCACTACACTTTGTGTATGTCATACACTGTATGAGGCAATGAATTTTCAATAAAATAAAGTATATTCATTGCATGCAAAGTTGTGTTTATGTGCTTATGTGCATTTTTCTAGGGAGGGGGTCCATAGCTTTCACCAGTCTCATGAGGATAGTAATTATATTCTTCGATTTATTTCTCATGGTTTTCAAGGATAATCCTCTGTTACTAGAATTAAAAAGTTTGTTAGAAAAAGAACACAGTGGGTATGGGTACGATAACTGCCGTCTCTGGCGGTATCTAGACGTTTCCGTCAGCAGTGTTGCCAGATTTCCAGAAAAGTTCGGATTTCTCCAGATTTTTTGGCTAATGCCAGATTTTCAGACTTTTTCGTTAAAAAGTAGGCAATCTCTAGATTTTTCGTACACAACCAGAAAAGGTACTCAAAATCTCCAGAATTTCTGAAAGATATTTGTGAGAGAGAGCCTGTCTGACTTAATTTGTTGGTTCTGGTCCGTCCGAAATTCGTTCAGGACGCGTCCTGTATCCAACGTGTACCGCTGTTACCGCGGGCACGTACACTCACGTAGTCACAACAGTAACTGTATGTTGAATAAAGTGTTGCCAACCCCTCGAGACCTCTGCGCCCTACACAGACACTGAAATTACGCAGTTCAGTTCTGGTCACCGTATTACAGAATGGATATAGGATCCTTAGAAAGAATTCAGAGGAGAATGACAAGACTAATCCCGGGCATTAGGAACCTTGAGTACAGAGACAGGTTAAAGCATCTTAATTTGTACTCCGTCGAGAGACGTGAGTGAGGGGCGACCTGATAGAGGTGTATAAATGGAAGTCAGGGCTAAACAAAGGGGACATTACAAAGGTACTCAAACTATCCAACCAGGAGCGAACTCGTAACAATGGTTTTAAATTAGACAAATTTAGATTTGGGCGCGAAATAGGTAAACACTGGTTTGGAAATAGAGTAGTGGACGAGTGGAACAAGTTACCAAACATCATCATTAACTCTAACACGCTGGATAGCTTCAAACACAGGTTGGATAGATATATGAGCGATAGGGGTTGGGTGTAAACGGGACTGTCCAGTATGGGCCAATAGTTACTGTTTCCTCCAGTCTTATGTTCTTATGTTCCCTCAACTAGTTTGGTTCAAACACAACAGTACCAACCGCTCTACACTGTTGGTACAATAAAGTTTTATACTGGATTATTCTCAAACTCAAATAAGGTTCATTATGTTGGAGAAGAAATGATAGTAAAGGAATGATACACATTTTTCAAAGCCTTTAGTCCTAATATATTCGTTTATCTATATTACAAGTTATATTTTGTTCAGGTTTGTGAAATACATACACTAGAGTGACGCCCTATCGCTGCAAAATAACAGTTATAATGATTCTCTTATTCAAACACAAATATTTCCAACATTTAGTAGAATACAAAAGTGGATTCCAGCAAATAAAAACGAGAAGTATGTTACTCTGTGTAGTCATGATTGTTGCTCCTATAAAAAGCACCGCGTGAAGAACTACTGGACGAAGGACACACTGCTTTCAACTCCAGGATTTGCAGAGCTGATCTATGACAGGTTTCTGCTAATAATAAAACACTTACATTCAGGCGATAACAGAACACAACAGCCAAGTGACAAGATGTGAAAGATTAGGATGGTGTTCCTTAATATTAGGGGAAATTTGTCTTCAAATTTCAAACCATTTCAAGATGTTCGCATTGATGAAAGTCTTGTGTTATGGCGAGACAGATTATCCTCTTGCCAGTACATGCCACAGAAACGCCATAAATTTACATGATTTTTTTAAAACTCTGTGATGTAAAGAATGGCTATATTATGTATACTGGTGCTGGGACAGAATTAAATTTTGACCGTGAATTTGGCTTTTGTGGGTCAGTAGTGAAGACAGTGATGACCATGTACTAACATCAATACGTGAGGACAAATTGGTGTTCACAGACAAAATGAATACTGTCAGTGGAGAAGTAATAGAGAAACCTGCTGCAGTGGCTGACAATACTATACATGCAATGGTGGACTTGTTGATAAAGCTGATTAATCCCGAGGGACTGGCTGATCAAGGATTAGGCTGATCAGGTGACTGGCTGATCAAGGATTAGGCTGATCAGGTGACTGGCTGATCAAGGATTAAGGTGCGAGACTACAGTAGTACCTGAGGTGGTGGTGGGGAGAACCAATTAGCTGGAGGTTACTGAACAGCAGGTAGAGGTGTTGGATGGGATTAGTTACCCTCTCTCTCTCTCTCTCTCTCTCTCTCTCTCTCTCTCTCTCTCTCTCTCTCTCTCTCTCTCTCTCCTCTTTTTCAAATGTTAAATACCATGTACGTGGATTTTTTATTTTACAATTTTAACTAAGTTGATTTTGCAAACATTTCACACACACACACACACACACACACACACACACACACACACACAAGTAAGAGTTGAACTACAATCGATAACTCGACACAAAATCCACCCTAACCGCCCTCCACCCACCACCCGCCACCTACCACCTACCACCCACCACCCTCCCAGGCAAAAACAAACAATCCTGAAAGGTTGGATTCCGGTGGTGAACGCCTGGCTAACTTGTGCTTCCTGTGGCGATGGTGGTAGCGATGAAAGTTTGTGGTGGTGGTGGTGGTGGTGGTAGGGATAGTAGTAATAGTCGTAGAGAAAAAAATTGTGGTTTTCAGAGTTGATGAACCATTCAGGAGAGAGGCGGGTTGATGTAAGTACAATCTAGTCCCCTTCACTAGTGCGTTTACAGGGGCTCGTCATATAGCCTAGGTACAGTCCCTTCACTAGTGCGTTTACAGGGGCTCGTCATATAGCTAGGTACAGTCCCTTCACTGGTGTGTTTACAGGGGCTCGTCATATAGCCTAGGTACAGTCCCTTCACTAGTGCGTTTACAGGGGCTCGTCATAGCCTAGGTACAGTCCTTCACTAGTGTGTTTACAGGGGCTCGTCTTAGCCTGGGTACAGTCCCCTTCACTAGTGTGTTTACAGGGGCTCGTCATATCCTAGGTGATCCCTTCTAGTGTGTTTACAGGGGCTCGTCATATAGCCTAGGTACAGTCCCTTCACTAGTGTGTTTACAGGGGCTCGTCATATAGCCTAGGCACAGTCCCTTCACTAGTGTGTTTACAGGGCTCATCAGCCTAGGCACAGTCCCTTCACTAGTGCGTTTACAGGGCTCGTCATATAGCCTAGGTACAGTCCCTTCACTAGTGCGTTTACAGGGCTCGTCATATAGCCTAGGTCGTTCCTTCACTAGTGCGTTTACAGGGGCTCGTCATATAGCCTAGGTACAATCCCCTTCACTAGTGTGTTTACAGGGCTCGTCATATAGCCTAGCACAGTCCTTCATTAGTGTGTTTACAGGGGCTCGTCATATAGCCTAAAGAGACGGTTTGTGTTTGTTAGACAGTCTATTTGCAATTAGTTTGTGGTCTCTCTCTCTCTCTCTCTCTCTCTCTCTCTCTCTCTCTCTCTCTCTCTCTCTCTCTCTCTCTCTTCCCACACTCGGCAGATAAACATAAGAATCTATCCCTCCTTCCGTCCCTCACTCCCTCCTCCCTTCCTTCCTTCTTCTCCCTCCCTCCCCCCTCCTTCTCTCCCTCCTCCTTCTCTCCTACCTACCGTTCATCCTGGTCACCTTGTTAATGTGTAGCACCTTATTGAGACACTCCACTCAGCGCCGCAGGAAAGAGTCTGGCATTACCGTGATTAGTTGTTCAGATTCACACACTCACTCACTCACTCAAACTCACCCACGCACGCACTCACTCACCCACGCGTGTGTGTGTTTATCCCCACCTCACTCTTATATTACCAACATCTCTTAATGTGTTGCTCTAGGTGGTACTAGCGCCTCCTCACACCATTACCAATTATACTGTAGTCTACCTGTGTACAGTGTACCTCAGGCAGTGCTGATGAAGAAGGTAGAATGAGGAGCTTATTGTTTATTATTATTATTATTATTATTATTTTTTATTATTATTATTATTATTATTATTGTTGTTATTATTATTGTTATTATTATTATTATTATTATTATTGTTGTTATTATTATTATTACGTTGTACACAGAGGCCTTCTCAGTATACTCGTCTCTGCCAGGTAAATCGTCAGCAGGTAATGAACTCCCAGGTGAGTCAACAGTGTGTTTGGATGGCTTCTTCAATAAGTATTTCTCTAACCCACCTGGATTTTTTTTTTATTATTGTTGATTATTTTATATTAGTTTCTGTTTGGGTTTATTTATTTTATCGGTTATTTTATTGTGTTTGTGTTTTATTGAGAAATACTATTAAGATGATACTACTACTACTACTACTACTTTTTTTTTTTTATTAACGTGGCTCAGCCTCCCCCAATAGCCACACCTTCGCCACCATTTTATTACCTTAATATTAAATATCCTAATACATAAGTAGCTATCCTATCTGTGTTAAATTAGTTGAGCCGCAGATCTATGAGGCATTCAGTGACTGTAGCCTCATAGTCAATATCTGCAGCAGTTGTCGGAGTTGGGGCAGAAGCTCTCGTTCTCCTGAGGCAGAGGAAAGCCGACCGAAGGAGAGAGAAGGACGATCGACATCTCATCCAGGCTGTAACATAACTTCTGGGCTGCTGCTTCTGTTTGGATTTTCCTAACCCACTCATTCACCTTTCCCGTTACTTACTCGGTCTTGAAGTCCGTCGTGCCGATTACTGCGCCTAGGTGTCTTTGGCCATCCTTTGTTATTTTGACCTCACTTCCGCCAAACACCTCCATTGCCCGTTCATAATTTTTTTTTTTTATCGGGCACTCCCCTACATCCTTGTGTAGGTGGAAGCGCGAGCGTTTACAGCGCCCAACAGGGAAGCATGCTAAGTTCATGCTTGCCTTTATGACTCACTAGTTAAGGGAGTAGAAGCCTGAAGAAGTCAGTGGTTTTATGTCATCAGAGTTGTTAAGCTCCAACAACTTTCCCTGAATACGAATTCGCAACTTTCGACTTCCACCAGGTACCTGCTTTTACTGCTAGGTGAACAGGGACTAATGGGGCTGGGAAGTAAGTCCAAACAACTTCCACCGACCCGGGAATCAAACCGTGACATCTCGCTTGCGAGGCAAGAACGGTACCGCTTCTACCACCGGTCCCCCTCCCGTTCATAATGTTCTGGCTTCACAATGAGGAAGGACTTGCTGGCGTTTGGGTGGCACCTTATTTGTGGGCCTCGTGATGTTACCAGGTCCCACCACTTTTAGATGTCCTCCACTTTTCCTGCTCCTGTAAGGTCATCAGCGTACGCCACTTGCTTGACCTCAGTTGTTTCAAATTTTACTACAACTACTACTAATAACACACAGGGTCAGGTAACCGAGTCAATCACACTCACTACAGGTGTTATATATAAGGGGTGATCTCAGGTGTTCCAAGGTCACACACACACACTCACACACACACACACACACACACACACACACACACACACACACACACACACACACACACACGGTCCAATTTGTTGTGGACGCGTTGGCTGTCTATATGTTAGCTTTCTGAAGGGTTGCCTTGTTGAAAAAAGACGAGAAGAGGCAGGGAGAAGAGGTGGAAGGAGGGAAGGAGGTGAGGTGAGACAAGGAGAAAGACGCAGAGGGAGGAAAGAACAAAGGGAGGGGTGAGAAGGGTAGGAGAGCCATGGAAGAGATGGGAAAGAAGGATGCAGGAAGAGATGCTAATCCATTGGGAGGAGAGAATGCTTGGTTAAGTTACACTAGAATCACCACCTCACCTCCCTCCCTCACCTCACCTCCCTCACCTCACCTCCCTCCCTCACCTCACCCTCACCTCACCTCCCCTCCCCACTCCTCCACTCCCTCACCTCCCCACTCCTCCCCTCACCTCCCCACCTCACCTCCACACACCTCACCTCCCTCACCTCACCTCCTCACCTCCCCACACCTCACCTCCTCCTGCCTCCACACACCTCACCTCCCTCACCTCCCACCTCACCTCCCCACACCTCACCTCCCCTCACCTCACCTCCACCTCACCTCCCACCTCACCTCCCCACTCTCCTCCCACACCTCACACTCCCACACCTCACCTCCCTCACCTCACCTCACCTCCCCTCACCTCCTCTCCCCCTCCTGCTCCCACACCTCTCCTCTCACACCTCACCTCCCCTCACCTCCTCACCTCCCACCTCACCTCACACTCCCCACACCTCCTCCCTCACCTCCTCCCTCCTCCTCCCCTCACCTCCTCCCTCCTCACCTCACCTCCCCACACCTCACCTCCCTCCTCACCTCCCTCACCTCCCCACACCTCACCTCCCTCCTCCACCTCACCTCCTCCACACACCTCCTCCCCTCCTCACCTCCCACCTCACCTCCCTCACCTCCCCACCTCTCCTCCCCACACCTCACCTCCCTCACCTCCCTCACCTCACCTCCCCACCTCCCTCCTCACCTCCCCTCCCACACCTCACCTCCCTCCTCCTCCTCCTCCACCTCCCCTCCTCTCCCACCTCCCCTCACCTCACCTCCCTCACCTCACCTCCCACACACCTCCACCTCCTCACCTCCTCCCTCACCTCCCCTCACCTCACCTCTACCTCCCACCTCACCTCCCTCACCTCCCTCACCTCACCTCACCACCTCCTCACCTCACCTCCACCACACCTCACCTCCCTCACCTCACACTCACCTCACCTCCCCTCACCTCACCTCACCTCCCCACCTCCTCACCTCCCCTCCACCTCACCTCCCTCCTCACCTCCCTCCACCTCACCTCCCCTCACCTCACCTCCCCACCTCACCTCACCTCCACCTCCCTCTCCCCTCCTCACCTCCCTCTCTCCCACCTCACCTCCCTCCTCCTCACCTCACCTCCCACCTCACCTCCCCTCACCTCCTCCCACCTCCTCCTCACCTCCCCACCTCACCTCCCACCTCACCTCCCCTCACCTCACCTCACACCTCCCACCTCCTCACCTCACCTCCCCTCCTCACCTCCCACACCTCCTCCCTCACCTCACCTCCCTCCTCCCTCACCTCACCTCACCTCACCTCACCTCCCCTCACCTCCCCTCACCTCCTCACCTCACCTCACCTCCCTCCCCACCTCACCTCACCTCTCCTCACCTCCCCTCACCTCACCTCCACCTCCCCTCACCTCACCTCCTCACCTCCACCTCCTCACCTCCCCTCCCACCTCCACCTCACCTCCACCTCACTCACCTCACCACACCTCCCTCCTCACCTCCTCACCTCCCTCACCTCCCTCACCTCACCTCCCACCTCACCTCCTCACCTCACCTCCCTCACTCCTCACCTCACCTCACCTCACCTCACCTCCTCACCTCCCTCACCTCACCTCACCTCACCTCACCTCACCTCACCTCCACCACACACCTCCTCCCTCACCTCACCTCCCCTCACACCTCACCACCTCACCTCCCTCACCTCACACTCCTACCTCACCTCCCCTCACCTCCTCCCCTCCACCTCCCTCACCTCACCTCCTCACCTCACCTCCCTCTCCCCTCACCTCACACCTCCACCTCACCTCACCTCACCACACCTCACTCACCTCACCTCACCTCACCTCACCTCCCACCTCACCTCCCCTCACCTCACCTCCCCACACCTCACCTCCCACCTCACACCCTCACACTCACCTCCCCTTACCTCCCTCCTCACCTCCACCTCACCTCACCTCACCTCACCTCACCTCCCACCTCCCCACCTCCCCTCCCTCCCTCACTCCCTCACCTCACCTCCCTCACACCTCCCTCCCTCACCTCACCTCACCACACCTCACCTCCCTCCCACCTCCCACCTCACCTCACCTCACCACCTCACCTCCCCTCACCTCTCCCACCTCACACTCCCACCTCACCTCCTCACCACACCTCACCTCACCTCACCTCACCTCACCACACCTCACCTCCTCACCTCACCTCCCCTCACCTCACACCTCACCTCACCTCACCTCACCTCACCTCCAAGACCTACAACAATGGCCAGAAGTTTTCCAGTGTTTCTCCTTCAAGTATTTGTGGGAGGAACTGAAGAACAAACCTGTCAAGTTTTACTGTGATGATTGTGTTCTCTTTCTTTCTTTCTTTCTTTCTCTCACTGTCTCTGTCTCTCTCTCTTTCTTTCTATCTTTCTGTCTCTCACTGTCTCTGTCTCTCTTTCTTTCTTTTTTACTTTCTGTTTTTTCTTCCTCTTTCTCTCTTTCTTCCTTTCTTTCTTTCTTTCCTCCTTCCTCTCTCTTATTTCTTTATTTACTCCTCTCTCTCTCTCTCTCTCTCTCTCTCTCTCTCTCTCTCTCTCTCTCTCTCTCTCTCTGGATTCTCCTCTTCTATATGATTGTTTCTCATTTCACTTGTGTATTGATGCGTTTTATATGTATGTAGAGGTCAGAGGTCAAGACTGGTACCATAAATATACCATCAATTATACCCAAGTTTAATTATCTGACCTGACAGATTAGTAAAAAACATCGAAGTGACAGATATAACGAGATTAATTTCCTGTGTTTGGCTGTTGGTCAGTATGTAGTGTTTCCTTATGGTGAACGTCTGCGTGATTTATTTGTGTGAGTCTTCTATTTCCTGTTGGTAGGTGGGTGTTATGATATGTTGTGTGGTGCTCTTATTATTGTTATTAGTGTTGTTGTTGTTATTGCTGTTATTGTTATTATTATTCACCGCTTTTCCACTCGGGACGCCTCGGTATGTGATGATAGCATTACAGGGCAGTATGAGTGCATTTATCCCATCTTCTACCATAACTTTCACTTTACAATCATGGTTTGGTCGCTCCTGCTCTCTTGCATGTGGGGAGAGAAATAGGGCATATCGAGCTATGAAACTATCTCCTTATCTTGTTACCCACTCCTCTTTCATTACTTACAGGAATCGTTGTAAGGCTATTCTTCGTAGGGCCAAACGGAATTTTATAAAATGAAAGACCGCTGTCTTGACTAACTCTCCTTCTAGTAAATCTTTCTGGTCCTTAACCAAAAACATCTGTAATAACCTCTGCACTCCCTCTTTTCCTCCTCTCTTCCGACCTGATAACTCTATAGCCAACTCTCCTTCTTGGCAACTTATTCTCCTCTAACTCCACCTTAGACAATTCCCACTCTATCCCTCCTACCCCTGCACCTCCTACTGAACCTATGCACTCTCCTATAATCGCCACTCGCAGGTTTGCCGGTGTGTTATCCAGGTTGGATGTGAGTAAGGCGCACGGACCGAACGGAATATCCCCTCGTGTTCTGAGGGAGTGTGCTGAAATTCTAGCCCATGTGCTTGCTCGCCTCTTTCGCCTCTGCCTCAAAACCCAAACTTATCCGTCTTCTTGGAAGCATGCCTTTGTTCAGCCCATCCCGAAGAAGGGTGACCATTCCAATCCCTCTAACTATCGTCCCATTGACCTAACTTCATCCCTCTCTAAGATTTTCGAAACTATCTCAAACTCCCATTTTCTCTGTCACCTTGAACGCCTTTCTCTTTTGTCGTATCACCAGTATGGCTTTCGCCAGGCGAGATCTACTGGTGATCTGCTCTCCTACTGCACCCATCTTTGGTCACCCTCTCTTAGGGAATATGGGGAAACTTTCGCCGTGGCCCTCGACATCTCCAAAGCATTTGACACGATATGGCACAAGTGTTTGCTTTCTAAACTTCCTTGAGAACCGATCCATGGCAGTAGCTGTCGAGGGATAGATCTCTCGCTCTTTCTCCAATAGTGGTGTCCCACAGGGTTCTGTTCTTTCACCAACTCTCTTCCTTCTTTTTATCAATAATGATTAGCTTCACACTACGACTAATTCTATCTATTCTTATGCTGGTGATTCTACTCTTCACTCTTCTTCACATTTTTCCCTTCCTCCTAACTCTCAAACTAGATCTGTTCCTAGAGCTGACATCATTACATCTATCAATGCGGATCTGTGCAGCATCTCCGAATGGGTAGGTAGAAACTTGGATAAATTCAATAGTAATAAAACTCAGTATTTACCAATTACACTTTCCAAATTAGATGATCTCCCACCAATCACATTTCAGGATTACAACCATTTTGCCAAATTCTAAAATTGATATGCTAAGCCTCACCATTTCCTCTAATATGTCATGGAAGCCACATTTCCTCAACATTGCTAAAGCTGCCTCCCAAAAGTTGGGAATGCTGTACAGATGCCGTAGCTACTTCACTCCTGAGCAGTTGCTCCAAGTATATAAGGGATTAATTCGTCCCAACTTGGAGTACTGCTCTCATATCTGGGGTGGCTCTTCTTCTGTCCAACTATTAGATAGGGTGGAGTCAAAGGCATGTTGTCTTATGAACTCTCCCCCTTTAGTTGATAATCTTTCTTCCCTTTCTCTTCGCCTCAATGTTGCTTCACTCTCTCTCTTTTACAGGTACTTTAACGGGCAATGTTCGGTGGATTTGTCATCCTGTGTACCGCCGGCAAGGCCGTGGGCTCGTAACACACGTCTTGCCCGCGGTGCCCACCGTTTCTCTGTGAATGTCGGTCACACTAGAATAACCCGTTATGGTACATCCTTCTTTCCTCACACAGCTAAACTGTGGCCTTCTTTTCTGTTTTTACACTCAAACAATCTGTCTCACGTTAAAAAGATGGTTTCCTGCATCTTCGTGGTGAAAATTAATGTAATCTTTTTCTTTTCTATTTTTAATTTCTTTTTACTCTTATTTTTTCGCCCCCTAGGCCCCGTTGTGGGTCGATGACCAGTGTCCGGGTGGGCTATTCGCCATAAATAAAAAGTAGCAGTAGTGGTGGTAGTAGTAGTAGAAAACATCCCCATGCAAGTGAAGACGATGGCATCAGGTTCCAGGGTGCCTATATCCCACCAAATGCTGTCCTGTTCTAGAAAATAACAGGAGGGAAGGTGTGGAAAAAGGCACTGAAGACTCAGGGAGCTGCCGGCCCTTCAGGTCTGGATGCAAACGGTTGGAGAGTCATCCTCAGCGCTAACAAGTTTGGCCCCGTAGCAAATGATCTCTGCACTGCCATTGCCGTCCTTGCAAGAAAGTTGGCATCCTCGTGCTGCCAACACCTCCATGCTCTGACGGCCTGCCGCCTCATTCCCCTGGATAAGAATCCAGGATGTAGGCCTATAGGGGTGGGGGAAGTGCTGAGGCGGATCATCGGTAAATGCATAATGGAGGTGGTAAAGGATGATGTCAGGGCAGCAGCAGGGAACCTGCAAGTGTGTGCTGGTCACCAGGCTGGAGGGGAAGCAGCCATTCACGCCATGAGAACGATATTTGAGCAGCGCGATTGTGAGGCCGTTCTCCTGGTGGACGCTTCAAACGCATTCAACATACTTAACCACAAGGCCGCACTGCACAACATCAAGATGAAGTGTCCAAGCTTTGCAATGTATGTTGAAAACTCCTATAGGGATCCATCAGACCTCTATATCGTAAACAACAAGGCTCTAAGAGGTGATACCATCATACAGTCAACCGAGGGAACAACGCAAGGGGACCCTGTTGCAATAGGCCTATCCGTGCTCCAACACACAATAAATTTTGAAACAACTGAGGTCAAACAAGTGGCGTATGCTGATGACCTTACAGGAGCAGGAAAAGTGGAGGACATCAAAAAGTGGTGGGACCTGGTAACATCACGAGGCCCACAAATAAGGTACCACCCAAACGCCAGCAAGTCCTTCCTCATTGTGAAGCCAGAACATTATGAACGGGCAATGGAGGTGTTCGGTAGAAGTGAGGTCAAAATAACAAAGGTTGGCCAAAGAAACTTAGGCGCAGTAATCGGCACGACGGACTTCAAGACCGAGTACGTAAGGGGAAAGGTGAATGAGGGGGTTAGGGAAACCCAAGCTCTGTCTGAGATTGCTAACATAGAGCCACATGCGGCTTTTATGGGCATTCACCCTTGGAGTCAAGCATCGAAGGAACTACCTGATGCGCACTATCCCTGATATCGGACCCCTCCTCCACCCTCTGGAAGAAGCTATCAGCGTCAATTTCATTCCCAAATTAGTGAAACACACTCACTTAACCCCAGCAGAAAGATCATTCCTTGCACTACCATGGAGAATGGGAGGAATGGGATTGACCAATCCAGAGGAGATTGCTGCCACCGAACATCAAACTCACTGCAGCCCTCAAGGACCACATAATAGCTCAGAATGCAACAGGGGAGGTGGATACCAGTGAAGTAAACAAGATTAGAAGGTCCATTACGACAGAACGACAGCACAGCCAAAGTGATAAGTTGCAGCAATTGTTGTTGCAAGTACCAGAAATTCAAAAAAAAAAAAAAGTAGCTATAGCGCAGGAGGTGGGCGCCTCGAACTGGTTAACAACGTTACCGATAAGGGCAAATGGTTTCATTATCAATAAACAAGAATTTACAGATACCAGTGGAAGGTTTGCCCTCCCAATGCGTGTGTGGCTCTTCCTATGACGTCGATCACGCCATGGTGTGCAGGAAAGGGGGCTTCATATGCATGAGCCATGACGAGGTAAGGGACCTCACAGCAAATAAGTTGAAGGAAATCTGCCGTGATGTCAGGGTAGAACCGACCCTCCTCCCACTGGACGGTGAGATTTTCCAACATAGGACTTGAAACACATCCAACGAAGCCCGTGTTGACGTCAGTGCTCGAGGATTCTGGACGCGGGGACAGCGAGCCTTCTTCGACATCAGGATTTTTTATCCCATGGCCGCATGTCATCGTAACTTAGCTCTTGATGCTGCACATAGGAGGAACGAGAACGACAAGATAAGGGCATATGGGGAGAGAATTCAGAAAGTTGATCAAGGCAGCTTCACTCCTCTAGTGTTCACAACCTCTGGTGGGATGGGACCAAGTGCAAGATGCTTCTACGCCAGATTCGCGGAGGTGATCTCCGAACAGAAGCAGCAGCCCAGAAGTTATGTTACAGCCTGGATGAGATGTCGACTGTCTTTCTCTGTCCTTCGGTCGGCTTTGCTCTGCCTCAGGGGAACGAGAGCTTCTGCCCCAACTCCGACAACTGCTGCAGATATTGACTATGAGGCTACAGTCACTGAATGCCGCATAGATCTGCGGCTCAACTAATTTAACACAGATAGGATAGCTACTTATGTATTAGGATATTTAATATTAAGGTAATTAAATGGTGGCGAAGGTGTGGCTATTGGGGGAGGCTGGAGGCCACGTATAAAAAAAAAAAAAAGTAGTAGTAGTAGTAGTAGTAGTAGTAGTAGTATTTTCAGCTTCAAAAATAATAAAATTCACACTTGAAAAAATATTGTATATATATACTTTAATTTATTATAGGAAATCGGTTCATTAAACACCATGAATCTCTTTTTCCGTGTTGTATTGAATAATGTATAAATTAGTTCAGGTTCAGATAATTGTATTCAGATAATCTCTTTGTATTTTTTGAGTTGTATAAATGGTTGAGTGTAATTCATGCATAAACTGTTTATATGTGCATCAAACTGTTATGTGGGGATAAAACTGCAGTGACCGTGTTGCAAATGTATCGTATTTTTTAATATGAACAAACTTATAATATAATTTAACCTTATTTTGCTTGAAGCGTAAAAAAATTCTCTTAAAATTGATAATATCCATGTTATTCTTAATAATTTATTTATTCATTTATGTACCGTAAGAAAATAATTAACGTGTCCTGACAATACTTATTTACCACAACACTGAAAATTCTGGATGGTCACATAACGACTTGGGACAATAACAAACGCCTGTCTTAAGTTCTTAACTCTTTGCTTTCAGTAGCAACCTGGACGCCGTGGTGTGGACATTATCAGCTACTTCTCTGTCCAAGGTAAATCATTCCTAAGTAATTGTTAGGGATTTAATATTGCATAGACGTTGACATAATCCCTATACCATTACCCCGTTGACATAATCCCTACACCATTACCCCGTTGACATAATCCCTACACCATTACCCCGTTGACATAATCCCTACACCATTACCCCGTTGCCATAATCCCTACACCATTACCCCGTTGACATAATCCCTACACCATTACCCCATTGACATAATCCCTACACCATTACCCCGTTGCCATAATCCCTACACCATTACCCCGTTGCCATAATCCCTACACCATTACCCCGTTGACATAATCCCTACACCATTACCCCGTTGACATAATCCCTACACCGTACCCCGTTGCCATAATCCCTACCATTACCCCGTTGCCATAATCCCTACACCATTACCCCGTTGACGCAATCCTACCGTACCCCGTTGCCACCATCCTACCATTACCCCGTTGCCATAATCCCACGATTACCCCGTTGACGCAATCCCTACACCATTACCCCCGTTGCGCAATCCACCATTACCCCGGTGTTGTAATCTACACCGTACCCCGTTGCCACAATCTACCACCATTACCCCCGTTGCCTGATCCACCATTACCCCGTTGACGCCAATCCCTACACCATTACCCCGTTGACATAATCCCTACACCATTACCCCGTTGACATAATCCCTACACCATTACCCCGTTGACATAATCCCTACACCATTACCCCGTTGCCATAATCCCTACACCATTACCCCGTTGACATAATCCCTACACCATTACCCCATTGACATAATCCCTACACCATTACCCCGTTGCCATAATCCCTACACCATTACCCCGTTGCCATAATCCCTACACCATTACCCCGTTGACATAATCCCTACACCATTACCCCGTTGACATAATCCCTACACCATTACCCCGTTGCCATAATCCCTACACCATTACCCCGTTGACATAATCCCTACACCATTACCCCGTTGACATAATCCCTACACCATTACCCCGTTGACATAATCCCTACACCATTACCCCATTGACATAATCCCTACACCATTACCCCGTTAACATAATCCCTACACCATTACCCCGTTGACATAATCCCTACACCATTACCCCGTTGCCATAATCCTTACACCATTACCCCATTGCCATAATCCCTACACCATTACCCCATTGACATAATCCCTACACCATTACACCACTACCATCACCACAACACCACTTCCTACGCATATCTGGCTATTTACACACACAAAAAAAACTATCGAACTGTGATTGAGTTTAGCGGGAACGAACCACAAAGCGATATATCTGTATTCTGAACAGTCAACAGGTTACCCCAGCGTGCTTAGGTGTAACTAGCCTCGGGTGTGTAGTACTAGCTGTAATATCTAGTCCTTTCTGGCTTCGAGTTTTAGCTAGTTGAAACTTGTCATGACTTATTTCGGGGTTTTCACTGGATATATGAGTATATTTGACGAGGTTATATTCTGATAACCACAAAGGAAAAATATAAATGGAACATCACCCCCAAACGCTTTCAAATATATAATATCTTGTTATCTTCTGGGATGAATAGAGACGTGTGTGTGTGTGGATAGGTTTAGTTAGGTTAGGTTAGGTTAGGTTAG
The DNA here is from genome assembly GCF_018991925.1 of Homarus americanus. Taxonomy (NCBI): domain Eukaryota; kingdom Metazoa; phylum Arthropoda; class Malacostraca; order Decapoda; family Nephropidae; genus Homarus; species Homarus americanus. The sequence continues at coordinate 2,438,460 of NW_024724693.1, forward strand.
GTAACAGTGCTGTGATATAAGGTAGAATAGAAAAAGAATTAAGCTGGAAATATTGGAGTGGAAATTGGAATATTAATATAACGCTAATCTAACCTTACCTTACCTCACCTCACCTCACCTCACCTTACCTTACCTTACCTTACCTTACCTTACCTCACCTCACCTTACCTTACCTTACCTTACCTTACCTTACCTTACCTTACCTTACCTAACCTTACCTTACCTTACCTTACCTTACCTTACCTTACCTTACCTTAACCTTACCTTACCTAACCTAACCTAACCTAACCTTACCTTACCTTACCTTACCTTACCTTACCTTACCTTACCTTACCTTAACCTTACCTTAACCATACCTCACCTCACCTTACCTTACCTTACCTTACCCAACAATATTGCACATAGCGATTCTTTACACTCAAATATAAAAGTATATATTGATGGAATTGGTCTGTAACAGCCGAGTTAAAATCTTCTGGAGCAGAGCGTCAAATTCAATCCTTGTTTGTGAGGTAAAGCCAAAAATTATTCCACCAATTCGTTTCGCTTTCATCCTTATCTCTTTGATTTTATAGTGAAACCTCTATTTCCGGGCTATAATGGAGAGAAAATTCCGTTATATCGAGAGTCCGTTATGTGAAATTTCCATCTAACGAATTATGTTGAGATAAAAGTCCGTTATCAAGGGTCCGTTATATGTGAAATCAACATAAAATGAATTATTCGTATATACAGGTACAGATGAAATTCCGTTATATCAAGAGAGTCCGCTATATGTGAAACCCTCCATCTAAGGGATTATATTGAGAGGCGTCCGTTATTTGGAGGGTTCACTAAACACACCACCGTTCGTGTTTGACTGTAACATTGTCAGTCTCTGTTAAGTGTTTTTGGTGTGTGTTGAGTGTGGTTGGTCGCTAATAGCCTGCCCGGTGATGGTGGTGGTGATGGTGATGATGGTGGTGGTGATGATGATGGTGGTGGTGGTGGTGGTGGTGATGGTGGTGATGGTGATGATGATGATAGTGATGGTGGTGTCACTACCACACTGTGTCAAACTGTCACACTGGGTCACACTGTCATACTGGGTCACACCACCACACTATGTCACACTCACACTGCCATACTGGGTCACACCACCACACTATGTCACACACTGCCACACTGGGTCACACTGCCACACTGGGTCACACTGTCACACTGGGTCACACCACCACACTATGTCACACTCACACTGCCACACTGGGTCAGGTGGAGCCTCGATATCGGCTGGTCGCGTGATCGCCCGGGAGCCGCTGTAACATCACACTCCGTCTGGCGTTTTGTCGATAACTCCAGTTCTCGAGTGTATGATTATGTTGGGAGGAAACTGACGGCGTGGAGTGGTGTGGGGGCGTGGAAAAGTGTGGAGGGGCGTTGGGGGGCGTGGAGTGCTGTGGAGGGGCGTTGTAGAGGCGTGGAGTGCTGTGGCAAGAAGCAGCTGGGACTTTCTTGTGGGTGTGGGTGAGTGACGTCAGAATTTGTTCACAGCGATTTTGAGGGACAGTTAAGGTCTAATGAGAGCGAGGTGGACTAGAGTGTACATCTATTTGTTTCTATTTGTTATTTATTGATTTATTTATTTACAAGAGTTAATTGTACTTTTTTCTGTTGTGACGGCAGGTTTAACCCCATCACCCGCGCCACCTAATGACCGTCATTGTGGATTATATCGTTTTTGTAAAAGTATTTATGTTCTTCAGTAACCAAGATATATTTATACATATACATTATACTAAATCGTTTTATCCCCTTGAAAATAACTATTAAAATTTACGAGAAACGTACCTATGTATGTTATAATTCGTCATTTATTAGTAACTTAAAAAAAAAATATTATTATTATTTTCGCACCAGGATTCGGATTTTGTTCCTGATTGGATTCAGGTTCACATTTTAACTGAATCCAGGGACTTGTTATCTATATCAACCCGGAATAAACGCAGTGACTAATCCTCTTTTTAATCGTTTACCCGCGACCTTGTTTGTGATGTACAATAAAACATTTTAAAGCGAATAATATCTATATATATGTGTGTGTGGCTGCGTCCCGTGTGTCTGTTACGAGTGTGGGATGCAGATGACGCGCTGGCTATCACCCATTCAGGTTTTAACGCCTTTTATAACATTGTCGCCAGCGTTCATTGTTCATCTTTGTAATTTTAGTTTTTAGACTATGTGACCGAAGTAATATTTTGCTTTTGAGAAATATTAAATAAACATTGACAACAAAAAATAAATAAATTGCTTTGGTGATTTGAAGAGAATTTGAACTCAGAACAAATATTCATACACTGGTGAATTTTTCCCTTTAAAATACGTAGAAACAATAAGAGTTCTTAAAAGTATTTGCATAATAATAATAATAATAATAATAATAATAATAAAAACAACAAACAAGTCATTTATTACAAACACCAACACTCAAAAATCAGATACACCAAATTATATAAGAAAAATTATTAGTATCATTATATTAGTTATACAATACGTGTTATTTAATGTCTATATAATGCAGACATATCAAAGTAGAGATTAATAGAGATATATTGCTAGACATACCCGAATTCCTGCCAATTATTCATCAAGTATTAGTATGCAAATTCGTATTCCGTTTGAATTATTTGTGTGTATGGGTGTGTGGTACTATTGTGGGATTATGTGGTACTATTGTGGGATTATGTGGTACTATTGTGGGATTATGTGGTACTATTGTGGGATTATGTGGTACTATTGTGGGATTATGTGGTACTATTGTGGGATTATGTGGTACTATTGTGGGATTATGTGGTACTATTGTGGGATTATGTGGTACTAGTGTGGGATTATGTGGTTCTATTGTGGGATTATGTGGTACTATTGTGGGATTATGTGGTACTATTGTGGGATTATGTGGTACTATTGTGGGATTATGTGGTACTAGTGTGGGATTATAAGGTGGCAGATTTGTCACCCTAGTAAACCTGTTCTATCACACACACACACTACTACTACTACTACTACTTTGCTGTAACTGGGAATCGAGTATGACGATCATCCAGCTATGATACAATGATATGAGTTATTAAGGATGTCACCTAGGTTAGTGAGTTCTGAGGTGACTAAAGAGACCGATACGGGACCGGCAGGGTCGTTCACAGATGTTGCACGTGTGGAGGGCTACATCTAGTGCGGGAGGGGCGGTGGCAGCGTCTTTCCGACGTTGGAGTTTGTCTGCCTCGGTTTGCAGTCGGGCTAACTCGAAAGTATTGACATCATCTTGTGTGGTGCTCCTCCAAGCGTTACAGTGTGGAGTAATCGTCTCCCAGGTGAGGGGGTCCATGTGGCACCTTTACAGGTTTGTCTTAAGACTATCCTTGTACCTTTTCAGTTGCCCGCCAGCGTTTCGTTTACTATTCGTTAGGTGACTGTATAGTAGCTGCTTTGGCAGTCTACTGTCGTCCATGCAGGTAACATGGCCAGTCCAACGTAGTTGTTCATACACACACACACACACACACACACACACACACACACACACACAGTCGTCCACCAGAGTCTCGTTAATTATAAAAAGATCTCATTACTTTCAAAATGTTACCACCAAATTGCCTGTTTTAATCGGATTACTGCAATTAGTAAGGACTTAGGGCTCTTAAGAACACAAACAGCGCTGAGAACTTCCAAGAAATTGTGTCCACTACTCCATGAGCTTTTATCGTTCTCATGAAAAGCCACAAATGAGACCGACAAACACACGCAAGGTATCGTGTGTTTACTGTGGAGTTTAATGCCGCGCCTCTGATGATATATCTGTAGTATATGTTTCTTGTTGGGGCGCCATCTTCTATGTCACACAAACACACATACACAAACATACATACCCCTTAGAGCTGATATACATATACACACACACACACACACAGCTGATACGCTGACACACACACATACACACACACACACACACACACACACACACACACACACACACCTATATGATACTGTCGCCATATAGGAATTATTTTACCTGTATTTGATAATTAGATCTGTATTTACCTGTACCGGAGAGAGAGAGAGAGAGAGAGAGAGAGAGAACAGAAAAACAAGAATGATAGGGGGGAGGGGGGAAACAAAAGAAAACAGAGGAGATTTAGAGAGATAACGAAAGACAAAGGAGAAAGAGAGAAAGATAAAAGAGAAGAAACACAGGGCCTGGAACTACGTAAAGAACTCACCTCTGCTGCCGTCTATTTCAAGGTCCAGTAAACAGAGTTAGAACACAGGACAGGATTAAACAAACAACAACATGGGCGCCATCACCTCTAATCACGTTCATCAACTATTTACATAACACACACACACACACACACACCTCTTAATTATGTCTCTATCTGCATAACAAAACCCTTCAATGACGTGTGATATTGTGTATGCCATTCTCAGCCTTATAGACATGGTAAATATTTTCATTAAACATTCACAGGGATAAAGGAACTTATAAACATCGACATTCCACATCATTCACAGTGACTAGGATCCCACAACAAAACATTCACAGTAACTAGGATCCCACAACTAAACTTTCACAGTAACTAGGATCCCACAACAAAACATTCACAGTAACTAGGATCCCACAACAAAACATTCACAGTAACTAGTATCCCACAACAAAACATTCACAGTGACTAGGATCCCACAACTAAACTTTCACAGTAACTAGGATCCCACAATAACCATTTTCCTCAAACATCCACTGGTAATAAAATATATAATCACTCCATGTGTCTGTATTTAACATAACCCCAGTAATTAACAAGTGATTTAACATGGTAACACTCACTATTAACATCATGTAAACAGCTGTGCTTATTTTTTTTCATATCGTTCGTGTACAAATAAATGTTCATGGAAATGGCTGTTTTGTTATTTCGTATTACTGGTAAAAGGGTCAAGCGCTGCCGAGAGAGAGAGAGAGAGAGAGGATGAGCAGAAAGAGAAAGGATGAGCAGAAAGAGAGGAACAGAGATAATTAGAGGAGGGGAAAACAGAAAAGAGAGAGAAGAGACAAACAGACAAAAGAAGAGAGAGGGAATAAAAAATGGAGAAGGAGAGAGAGAGACACAACCAAACAGATTAAGAAAGTTTAATCAGATCAATACTTCAGGATTCAGTAATCAGGAAACATTCACTTTTAATTAACTGCATCTTCATTTTTCTTCCTTAAACCGTGTGTGTGTGTGTGTGTGTGTGTGTGTGTGTGTGTGTGTGTGTGTGTGTGTGTGTGTGTGTGTGTGTGTGTGTGTGTGTGTGATTCTTAGTTTTCTTTGTTTGGCAAATTTTGTGCGCTAAATATTTATGTTAATTGGTGGACTTTACTTCTATTTACATATATCCAACTATTTATTATCCTCTATTGTATTCTATTTATTCCTCTCCACTGTTATATTTATTTATTTATTAATATTTCAGAATGGCTGGAGGGGAGGCTAGCACGAGAACTCACGCCTTGTTTTCCATGGGAGTGTGTGGCCCACCTGGTCACCCTCACGGTAAGAACAGTAATCCATATAGAGTATACATTAGAATAGGTCCTCCTGAAATGTGAAAACTAACCAAACGAACTGAACCAATAATTAGTTAATTTATTTATTGTGGAGTTCGGTGTTTTTACGTTATATTTCTATGCAAATTAAAGTTTCGTATCAACTTAATATATAAACTATGGAAGATTCCTGAATATTTTATTACACTCGTGGAAATAAGTTACTATCCATCTATTAACAAAACTCTATATACACCTCGACAAGACTTAACCACCTATCTCTCTTTAACTAATCACATATGAATGGGGGTTAACAAAAAGTATTATTTTCAACACAACTTTTTCTTTGTACCGGAAGTGGTCCAGATATGAACATTGTCTCACACACCAACTGTTAATGTTGTCACGTACACACGACCCCACCCCCTACCCCAGCGGTCCAGCGTTTAGTAAAGACCCGGAAACATGTTCAGAGAAAGAGGAAGAGCTAGAGAGCGAGAAAAGTTATAGAAGGAGAGAGAAATAGCGAGAAAAGACTTAGAGAAAGCGAGGACAGCTAGAGAGAACGAGAAAGAGACAAAGAGACAAAGAGAGACACACGTAAACATATGAGTGTACAGTATTGACAAGGTTAGTCATATATTATTAAGTTATGTCAAGATACACAGGTGATGGAGGAAGTTGAGGAAATGAGTGTGTTGTCATTATCAGTGTCGACTAGCCCACCCACCGCCTCCCACACACGCCTCCCCCACACACACGCCCCTCCCCCACACACACGCCCCTCCCCCACCACGCCCTCCCCACACCGCCCCTCCCCCACACACACACGCCCCTCCCCCACACACGCCCTCCCCCCCCACACACACACGCCCCTCCCCCCACACACCTCCCCCACACACACACACACACGCCCCTCCCCACACGCCCCTCCCCACACACGCCCCTCCCCCCACACACACGCCCTCCCACACCTCTCCCACACACGCCCCTCCCCACACACACACACGCCCCTCCCCCCACACACCGCCCCTCCCCACACACACCCCTCCCCACACACACCCCTCCCCACACACACGCCCCTCCCCCACACACCCTCCCCACACACACGCCCCTCCCCACACACACCCCTCCCCCCACACACACCCCCCCCCACACACACACACCACATGCTGATAATGATGCTGAAAATTGGATTCTTTTTCTCCCGTCTCAGTTCATCTGTTAAAGGAAGGTATAAATTTCGTGTTATTGCAATATGTTGGGTGTATCTGTGTTGCTTCCTCCTCGAGTGCAGGTGAGTGAATTGGTAGTATTAGTGTTTATTGTTTAAAGGTTGGGTTGGGTTGGGTTGGGTTAGCGTTAGGGTGTTTTATCTTAAGGTATTGGCATATTACTGACTGAGTTTACTTGGCCGCACAGTACTGGCCTTCATCAGCACCATGCACCCTACCTCTCCTGGGTGAGTGAATCTTCCCAACAGCCGTACATTAAGTACTGCTGACGAAGGCAATGTGGGGTTATATTTCACAAAACTTATCTACGGGAGATACTGGGGTTAATTTGTTGTCTCGATCATTAAGGTATGTTAGTATGGATTTCTTTGATGTTCTGTCCAAGTTAAAATACTCATCGTTGTTTGAGGACCGAGGCGACTGATTACTGACTCAGGCTGGTACTGGCATAACTGACTGAAGGAATTCGATAGATTTATTATATAAGTTTCGGAAGATTTATATAACATCAGCTGAAATTAAAATATAAATACTAAATGCACTTGAAAACATATTTAGATACGTATATGAGTAAAGTCAAATATATCACCGGCCTTCACAGCTGACGAATCAAAACACAACTTGTAATTCTCCACGTCATCCACCGCCGTCACGCGCTCCTCTGCTGCTGTGAGTGGCAAAACAATTTCAGTGGGCGAGGTTGTCGTCGGAATAAAAGAGGAAGCAATAACTCGCCTACACTCACAGAAAAATGCCAGGAAAAGGTTGAGAGAAGCCCCAGGGAAATGGTTTTAGTCTTCTACATCCACGAGCCGAGAGGAAGAAGAGAATTTTTCGCGGCTTTGACTTGTGGTTTGTTGAGATGTGTGTGTGTGTGTGTGTGTGTGTGTGTATGTGTGTGTGTGTGTGTGTGTGTGTGTGTGTATATCTATCTATCTGTGTGTGTGTCTGTCTGTCTGTCATGTGTGTGCGTGTGTGTGTGTCTGTCTGTCTGTCATGTGTGTGTCTGTCTGTCTGTCTCATGTGTGTATCTGTGTGTGTGTGTGAGTGTATGTGTGTGTGTGTGTGTGTGTGTGTGTGTGTGTGTGTGTGTGTGTGTGTGTGTGTGTGTGTGTGTATCTATCTGTGTGTGTGTGTGTGTGTGTATGTGTGTGTGTGTGTGAGTGTGTGTGTGTGTGTGTGTGTGTGTGTATCTATCTGTGTATGTGTGTCTGTCTGTCATGTGTGTGTGTGTGTGTGTGTGTGTCTGTCTGTCTGTCATGTGTGTGTCTGTCTGTCTGTCTCATGTGTGTATCTGTGTGTGTGTGTGTGTGAGTGTATCTATCTGTGTGTGTGTGTGTCTGTCTGTCTGTCATGTGTGTATCTGTGTGTGTCTGTCTGTCTGTCATGTGTGTATCTGTGTGTCTCTCTGTCTGTCATGTGTGTATCTGTGTGTGTGTGTGTGTCTGTCTGTCTGTCATGTGTGTATCTGTGTGTCTGTCTGTCATGTGTGTATCTGTGTGTGTCTGTCTGTCTGTCATGTGTGTATCTGTGTGTCTGTCTGTCTGTCATGTGTGTGTGTGTGTCTGTCTGTCTGTCATGTGTGTATCTGTGTGTGTGTGTGTATCTGTGTGTGTGTTACAGAAATGATCTCAGCATCAACACAATAATATCAGTGTTACCATAGTGATGAAAAACCTTATTTATACCGTGTAAAAAATGTTTTTGCAGTGTTACCAATCTTCAAATAATATCACTAAACAATGATACAAACTTAAAACCAAAAAAAAAAACAATGAAACTTATATGTTAAGAAATATACAAATAATTAATATAGAGGTTAGGTGAGGTGAGGTGAGGTGAGGTGAGGTTAGGTGAGGTGAGGTGAGGTTAGGTGACGTGAGGTGAGGTTAGGTTAGGTTACAAGCATACAAAAATCACCACAGGCCTATTGATCCCTCTGACTCTTCATAGACAAAAATATTAATAAACTCACAGGAAAGAAAATGTTGTTGCTTCTTGGTGAAACTTTTGGACTGATGAGTGAGGTTCGGGTGGGGTGGGGTTGGGCGAGGTTGGGTAGGGGTAGGACGGCTTAACAAGGCGGTGGCGGAGAGGAGTGGAGCAGCAAGGAGGAAGAGGGAACAACCAAACACAGCCCCTAGATTCTAATACGACCCTTAAGTCAAATTACCTACCCTTAAACTGACGAGTATATGAACTATTTACACACGTTCACTCAAGTTATAACTCAATAGTCAGAAACTCACATTATAGATTAAGTTATTGAAGTGTCCCAATGTATCTGTCCGCTCGACCTACCGTAAGCAAAGGTGGATTCTCAAACTTCCTATGTCGAATTTTCACTCCTAAGAGAGAGAGAGAGAGAGAGAGAGAGAGAGAGAGAGAGAGAGATAAAATATATCAATAAGGAAGGCAACTCATAAAAACACTGGTTAATAGTCAAAATATTTATTGCCATATACACCAATACTGTTAAAGTCAAGTGATAATGTGTCTTTAGGATTAATGGAACCTAATCTAACCTCAACTGACCTAACCCGACCTAACCTAACCTAATATAACCTTACATAAAATAACCCAACCTAAACTAACCTAACCTAACCTAACAAATCAAAACCTTTAACAGACCTATTGTGGATCTTGTAACAGTTAGGATAGGTTATGTGGTCAGGTCAGGTTAGGTCGTCAGGTCAGGTTAGGTTAGGTCGTCAGGTCAGGTTAGGATAGGTTAGGTCGTCAGGTCAGGTCGTCAGGTTCGGTTGGCAGGTCAGGTTAGGAGCAGGTTAGGTCGTCAGGTCAGGTTAGGTTAGGTCGTCAGGTCAGGTTAGGATAGGTTAGGTCGTCTCGTCAGGTCGTCAGGTTCGGTTGGCATAACAGTAAGAATGACTGTTAAGTGAATAAACCCCGACTGATTGTGTCCAGTTAACAATTCTGTGACTGGTATAACTGTATTTTGGGTGACTAACTGTTAGACTGGAACGGTGTTAATTTGACCTGACTTATATTGATAGTGGCGTTAGACCGGTCTGAGTGGTGACTAAGATTGTAATGGTGACTGTATTGGTGACTGAGACTGTGTTAGTGGTGACTACTGGTGACTGTGAGACTTAGTGGTGACTGAGACTGTGTTAATGGTGACTTGACTGGTGACTGTGAGACTGTCTTAATGGTGACTGTGAGACTTAGTGGTGACTGTGCTGGTGACTGAGACTGTGTTAATGGTGACTTGACTGGTGACTGTGAGACTTAGTGGTGACTGTGCTGGTGACTGAGACTGTGTTAGTGGTGACTGTGCTGGTGACTGAGACTGTGTTAGTGGTGATCTTAGACTGTGTTACTGGTGATGTTAGACTGTGTTAGTGGTGAACGTCAGACTGGTGACTGTGAGACTGTGTTAGTGGTGATCTTAGACTGTGTTACTGGTGATCTTAGACTGTGTTACTGGTGAACGTCAGACTGGTAACTGTGAGACTGTGTTAGTGGTGATTTTAGACTGTGTTAGTGGTGAACGTCAGAGTGGTGACTGTGAGACTGTGTTACTGGTGATCTTAGACTGTGTTACTGGTGATCTTAGACTGTGTTACTGGTGATCTTAGACTGTGTTACTGGTAATCTTAGACTGTGTTAGTGGTGAACGTCAGACTGGTGACTGAGACTGTGTTACTGGTGATCTAAGACTGTGTTAGTGGTGAACGTCAGACTGGTGACTGAGACTGTGTTACTGGTGATCTTAGACTGTGTTACTGGTGATCTTAGACTGTGTTAGTGGTGAACGTCAGACTGGTGACTGAGACTGTGTTACTGGTGATCTTAGACTGTGTTACTGGTGATCTTAGACTGTGTTACTGGTGAACGTCAGACTGGTGACTGAGACTGTGTTACTGGTGATCTTAGACTGTGTTACTGGTGATCTTAGACTGTGTTAGTGATGAACGTCAGACTGGTGCACCATCACCATGCAGGTCACTTGGATCACCAGGCTCAGTGAAGATTGATGGCTGGAAGGTGAACTCTGATGGAACAAACAGAAATAAATACTGATGTGTGAGTCTCGATATGGCAACAATATGTCAATAGTATGTCAAGAATATGTCAACAGTATTTCAAGAATATGTCAACAGTATTTCAAGAATATGTCAACAGTATTTCAAGAATATGTCAACAGTATTTCAAGAATGTCAACAGTATTTCAAGAATGTCAACAGTATTTCAAGAATATGTCAACAGTATGTCAAGAATATGTCAACAGTATGTCAAGAATATGTCAACAGTATTTCAAGAATATGTCAACAGTATGGCAACAATATATCTTGTCAACAAACCTCGAGATATTTTGGGTGTCGGGAGTAAGAGCTGAGAGTCCCTAGTCAGAGGTGTTGCCGCGGGGTACCTGACAGAGGGTAGCTGTTGGTGGTGTCTCCCTGGCAGGTTCCTATTGGTCCCGGGAGCTGTGCGTTGGTCCTCCTGCTGGTGGGGGTACCGAGGAGGGCCATACGCCATCAGGGGAGGCTGTAGTGGTGGATGGTGGTAGTCTGGTGGCCTTTGGGATAGGTTCATGGCTGGTGGTTGGTGTTGTTGTTGTTGTTGCTGCTGCTGCTGCTGGTGACAACGTTCATTTAGGAGGTGAGAGATGACAGATATTGAGTGAGAGAGTGAGTGAGAAAGATAGTCTATACCTTAATGCGGACTTAATATGCTAATTTATTAAAAAAAAAATGTTCGTCATTTTGGGTTAGACAGACAGTAAATCAGCTTGTGTTGTGGGTGTTACTGTGGCCGGGACTGTGTTTCCTCGTAGTCCTTCACCTTCACACACACACACACTACACTACACTACACTACACACCACACTACACTTCATGGCTGTGATAGTGTCTCAGAATAACCAGTGTATATTTCAACACCGCCATCTCTCTCTCTCTCTCTCTCTCTCTCTCTCTCTCTCTCTCTCTCTCTCCCATATTCCTTTACCTCCCTCTGCCATAACCTGTAAGTACCTGATAAGACTGTGGCTTCCTGGGTGAGAGAGAGCCAGTAGGTGGTACCCCCTCTATCAAGGCCAGGCGTGTTGGGGGTAACATGTTAGGTGGTTGAGGAGCCCCATCCATCTGCACCATGCTGAGACAAGTGGTGGAGATGGCGGTGGATGTACCAGGCGGGGGGGAGCAAGACCTCGCCCTTATCTGACCCGTCCTCTTCCTCAGGCAGTCATACAGATCCTGAGGGAGAGTCGCATAATGTGAATCAGGGTAGCATAATGTGAATGCAGGAGTCGCATAATGTGAATCAGTCGCAAAATGTGAATCAGGGTAGCATAATGTGAATCAGTTGCAAAATGTGAATCAGGGTAGCACAATGTGAATCAGAGTCGCAAAATGTGAATCAGGGTAACATAATGTGAATAAAGGAGTCGCATAATGTGAATCAGAGTCGCATAATGTGAATCAGGGTAACATAATGTGAATAAAGGAGTCGCATAATGTGAATCAGAGTCGCAAAATGTGAATCAGGGTAGCATAATGTGAATCAGAGTCGCATAATGTGAATGAAGGAGAGTCGCAAAACGTGAATCTATTCCTGGTCTTAACTGTCTATGTTTGTTAGTTGATTCACTGTTATAATGAGACGAGGAAAATAACACTGAACGTACTTGTAGTTTGTGGTACTGACGAGTCTTTTCACTCAGACGTTCGTTCAAAGATTGTTTTTGTTTGTTGCACTTGTCGTGGTCCCTCTGCAAGGCTGCAACAACAACAACGAGAACACTATCAATACGTTAGAACTCATCTGTTGCAAGATACTCTGTAAAATATTCACTCATAACAGCTTCGTTCCCTTCCCTTCCCTCTCAGTACTGTTCCTTCCTATAAGCCTTGCACTTAACACCCACCTGCACAACTCATCAAACACCCTGTATTACCCAACCTACCTAAATTTACCTAATGATCACTCAAACTAGATGAAGAACACACCTCTGAAGGAAGGAATACTTAGATAGGTTACCTCACACACCTTAATACCTTTATCACTGTAGATTAAAGTCAAATTAATCCTGACAGGTCTTCGAAATATGACTCTCGATGCTGTAGTAATCATCATCTTATCACTCTAAGGTAGCGTCTCCGCCTTGTTACTTATAGCTTAACTAATACTGGGTATGTGGCGCCTCTCAATCCCTCACCATTCTTATCTCTGTTATCACCATCATTATCATCATCAAAAACACAATAAAACAACCATAATTCGACCTCCAACAACCACAACAATGTCCTCAACAACCACAGCCCATCCACCAACAACCACAATTCGTCCCCTAACAACCATTTCCACGTACCTCCCAGCTGACCAGTGAGTAGGTTGAGGTGTTCATCGCGGGCTCTCATCTCCTGTTCATAGTAAGTGTGGACATGGTGAGCTCGTTCCCTCAGCTTTTGGTTCAGGTGTCTCTGGTGGTTTAATTCCTGATCCATCTGTTAGGGAGAGAGGTGACATGTACTGTAGTTACCGCAGTCCTGTACTTTGCTCTTCCTTATTGCCTCCTGCATCTACTTCTGCTTCTACTCCTCCTCCTCCTCCTCCTCCTCCTGGTCTCTCAAAGGGGTTACTGCCTTCATTGGAACTGACTAAAAGTTTCATAACTAACTTGGTCTTGGGACTAACTGTGTCATAACTAACTAGTTCTTGGGACTAACTGTGTCATAACTAACTAGTCCTTGGAACTAACTGTGCCATAACTAACTAGGTGGTGGTAACTAACCTGATGGGACCAGAAGGCGAGGGCTCTGTGACACACCTCCATCACCGTGCTGGGCCTGAGACCTGCCAACACCATCTGACGAGGGATACAACTTCATCATTAGAGGGGAGGGGAATTTTATAACACTACTGAAGGATAATTGACAATGATATACTCTAGATACATATACTTCACTGTGTGGGTGGTGAGGGGTGAGACGACAAGGTATCAACACAATAAACGCTTAGAAATGTTCACAAGACAATAATAAAACTCACACTCTTAAACTGTTCAGAAGGTTCTAAGTCCACTCGGTGAATGTCAGTCTTGTCCACCAGTCTGGCCCCACACGCTGAGCACTCACACGGTGTCTGTAGGAGGGGGATGAGATCAGGTGATAATACACATTTATTTTAAGCAAAGTAGATTTTTAGCATGATTCTGACGCCATTACATCAACATTCTCACAGGATTAATAGCCCAATGTTCTATTTAATATGCTAGCTTCCATGCCACGGAGTTAAGAATAATATCTAATGAAAGTTCGATAGTTTCATTGCATCACCTGACAAGTCTGGAGCAATTAATTCTTATACAGCATTTTTTTCTGGTCTACTTGCGTATTGATAATGTTGAAATTCATAGAAGATACTAATCAGTGAGTTAGGTTAGGATATGTGAGGAATGATCTCCCATGAAAGCATCCAATTGTGTGGATGTTTTGGAAGAGGTTATTGTATGACGGTGATATTGTGGTCCTGGGTGATGTTATACAAGGCACTGACTGACCTGGGTGAGAGGTTTGCCATGGTTATCGCAGAATATGTGGGAGCAGAAGGTGACCCAGGCAAAGTCATCCAGCGGGCGGCGACATGACCTGAAGTTACACAGTAGTTGGTTGTCGCTCATGATCCTCTGTAATAGAACAAAAAATTAAATCCATCACTCTTACAGGCAGCCTCATGATGTGGAAGTTGAGAAAGTATTGTGTAATTAATAATTCTTGAAGACTTTACAGTATACTTACCTTCTGAGGCGAAGTAATGTCGTCTCCACAAATTCTTTAAATGGTGACTATAACTATGGCTCTTCCATATACATTCTGAGCTGGTATATTATAGACATCTCTCCCTCATATGTTAACTATATTCCCTCTAAAATAATGGAAAGAATATACGTATAAGATCCTTGGTCAGATATGTTTCGCCTCTTTAAAATAAATATGGAAGGATACCAGACTATATTAGTTTGTTCAGTATGTCTAAAACTATTTTCAATTTAATTTATATAAGATACGAAACTACTTAGAATTAAAGAACCAATATTCTTACACTGTTAAAATTATAAAACTCTCTTATGTGTGTGTCAGGCATAAAGAAAAACCTTATAGAGACGGTAGCTATTTTATGATATATGTGATTTAATTATTTGTATAGAAGAGAAAAAATATGTTTTAAGATTTTGTGTTATGTTAATATCTACGACTATTAGTGTTATTGTGGGTTTTATCCTTATTTATTTGCAATGTCTTAGTTAAATGTATATCAGGTGAAAAAAGACATTGGGCTTCCTGTCAGGCTTTTTTTTAATTCTGTATTTGATAATAACTTAGTTTTTCTCTAATGGAAGTTAATTTAGGAACTATATTCTGTGCTGTAATGGTTTATTTTGCCTCTTGTAGCCTGGAACACATCCATTATTCTTCCTATTAGTTATCAGCCTTATGGGACCGAGGGATTTTTGTACCGTGGTTGAGTGAAGTGTGTGTGTGTGTGTGAGTGAGTGTGTGTGTGTGAGTGAGTGAGTGAGTGAGTGAGTGTGTGTGATCATATGTGAGCAGTGAATAAATTTTTGTACAGTAATAGGAATTAATTTCATAGGTTTAGGTTAAGTAGCACTGCTCATGTAACACACCCAAGACAGTTTAAGTGAATGGGCTTAAGTTTTATTATTACATTATTATTATTATTAAACAGGGAACAAGACTATGATAATCTTAAGAGCAGATCTTTGGTTCATTCCGTTGACCATTTCTGTACTAGCTTAATGTTAAAATTGAATCATCTTCGTTTAATGGTAGTTTTCCAAGCGTATATGGGTTAATCGTGGTCACCTGATTATAGTCTTTTTGCAGTTTGTCTCATCAGGTTCTTATCTCTAGAGGTTATCTCTCCCTATGTCATTCTAGGCCGACCTTGAGCTCTCCTTCCCACCACATTTAAACTCATGCATCTTGATCAGTTGGTCTCCTCCATCCTCTCACCATAACTGAACCATCTCAGTCTATTTCTTTGGAAAAACTCGGCAATATTCTCAATACCCAGCCGCCCACTTAGTTCTGATCAGGGTTTCTAATCTTTCAGTGTCACATAATACATTCATCTCAGTGTTATACATCAAGCTCTCACACATCTTTCTATTCACGTGGAGAAGGTCCTCTTGTTGTCAATAAAGGTAGCAGCCACAGGTCACCTCTCACTGGACTGACCTAGTGATGTCTAGTTTAACCCAGCATAGTTGGTTTATGAATGAAAAATGTTAGGCTATTAACACCTGCAATATTTTGTACAAGTAGGTATGTCAGTACTCCTAAGAAACAAAATATTGTTTTATTAATTGGCTTTTATTTAGTTTTAGTAGGTGGGTGAATTCTTGCTGTATGTGGGTAATTGGCCACCCAGTTAACATGTTGGGGGTAGGTCGCCATGTTACTCTAGTGCCGGACCCGAGTTGTACGACTCATGGCTGAGGGATGTGATTTACATTTTTTACTTCATTCTTTTTTTTCTCTCCAGTCAGCCATGTTTGATGCAGGTTGTAGAACTGTTGGATAATCATTTGTGATATCGTGAGCATCGTCAGAGGCAAGAGTTACTGACTGCCACTAGAAGATAAGAATTCTAAAAACAAAACAACACAATTGTAATGATTTCTGACAAAACTTAAGATGCTTTTTCAATGATTTAGTTAACTTTAATTTAATTATTTGAATGTAGACTTGTATCTTATATGATAATCTATCGTTTTTATTATACTGTACAACATAAAAATAAGTTTGGGAAAATTTTGAAATACTCCTCTTCACCAGCACACTAAAATCCCCCTAACCCACCTCATGATAGTCAGAATAATGACACAAAGTACAAAAATAATGTCTCCTCGGAGCAACACTCACACTCCACACTTTCTTTACTGTACTGATGATGATGTAATAATATACAGAGGAAAATTATAAAGTGTGGCATTAATGAAGTCTTGAGCTGGATATACTGTATTGTTCAACACTTTGATGTACAGGAAATTAATTGAGTTTGAGACTGGCTGAGCACATTATTAAGTATAAATGAATGTGTAGGAATTTTTAGAAGCATTTAAATGTCGCATCTAGGATTATGACACCACCTTTATTTGTTTTGAAGTAATCAAAGCATTACGACACTGGCTATATGACACATTAGTACTGTAGACCTTATTAATAATATTGCTAAGTCTATGAAAAGGCAATTAATATGAATACTGTAATATACATACAGAACATACTGTATACTCTGTACAGGGTATACTGCAGTATCCAGTGAATCATCAGAGGAAGAATAAAGGCTATTACACGATAGTTCTTCCTAGTGACGGAGACGTATGCAAATTACAAATCTTGAGCACGATAAACCATCTTTAACCAAAATAAAATGGCTTACTGGATAAAGATACAAACAGAAAGAAAATAATGTTTAATTAATTCTTAACCATACATGAGACATCTGTATAGGCACATCCTATTATCTTCTGAAGGGAAACTCAAGATGCGGGACATCCTTTTTGATGCAGTAAGCCAAGAGTTGGAGAACAAATGGATTCTCCATCCATTCATGAAACGGCTGAGCCTCTGTTCTGGAAGGAAACTCTCGCAGCCCCTGTTCAACTACACCGTATTCAAAGTTCAGAACCAGAATACCATTTATTATCTGAAAAGTACACAAAGTAATCCTTAAATTGATGAATCTCGCCAAGGATTAATATTTCCTGGTGGCCTTCCCTTTCTCCTCACATACATTAACTCTTAATGGTTAAGTAAACTGACACTGTGAGGGAAGCTGACACCAAAGAAGGCTGACACTGAAAAAGGCTAACAATGAGGGAAGCTGACACTATCTATCGATCAATCATTTAACTCATCCACTTCCTAGAAAATGATTATCAATGTGATCAAATTACCATTATTGAGAGAAAAATAAATGATATATCACCACAGTAACAGCCACCAATCATACTGTACCTGTTCGCGTGTAAACCCGAAGTCAAAGAGCAGCTGGAGCACCATCTTAACATTGGCTATTCCATATTGTAGTTGAAAGTCTTCCTGTAGTAATTCTCTTGCCTGTTAGAAGATAAAACCTCAAGTTAGAGATACAGAATAAACAAAAAAAATATAAATATAATACAACTACTATCCAAGATCTCAGCCAAAGAGTTCTACAGCCTAGAAGCTCAACACGAATTCATGACAGCGTAAAACATATTCTGGAGGAGCCAAAGCTAAGTTATGTTATGGGGTATTATGCCTCCGTTGACTAACTGCAGAAGCTATTGATGAAAAATAAACAGAAAAATGAAACCTTAAAATGGAGCTTTGTGGTGTACGAGCAGTGTGAGTGACCCATGGTATGGTTAGGTTAGGTTAGAGGATTCTGCCGTAAAAAAAAAACACTTATTAACTCGAGTTACAATTGGAACCTCAAGAAGTATCCATGACGGGTTAGTTGCCTCTAATGATCAGTGAATACATTGTGTCTGGAGACTGAATGGATTCCTACTCTCAATAAGTTCCCAGTCTCATTTACCACCTCTCACTTCCCACCAGTTTTGCTTCTAACTTATGAGAGAAAGAAAGGTATCTAGATCATCCAGTTTACGGCTATATGGGTGTTTGTGAGTGTCCTATGATTTGCAAAAACCAGATAAGGCAAGAAAGTGGAGGAAAGAGGAACAAGCTGTTGATGGCATCCCAAGTAGGAAGTTCTTTATGTCCAGATCACTATTCCTTAAAAAGATGATAAAGGACTAATCTAATTACTTACCAGAGTCACGCAGTCTGTGTTTGTTAGATTCTCATGAAGGTAACATAAGGTGGATGTTCCAGCTGAATGTTAGGCCCACCTCATTGGAGAATTAAGTGAAAGTCCTCTGCAGTTTTTTAAGTTAATTGAATGACCCAAGTACAGTAATTATCTTATCAAATTAAAGTGTTGAGGTTTGTGATTGAGATCCATGATATTTGTAAATTTGTTCAGTAGTGAGTAAATGGTGTTTAACTGTAGACACAACCAGGAGAGTTTGTGATCCTTCTTGGTGCCTAAGGTTGATAACTTACAGTATTACACTTAACCTTACCTAACCTTCAGGGTCTTATCTTTAGAAACTTGGCATTAAATGGAAGCCAGATCAAGTTCAAAGAATTCCTTAACTAAATTTAGGTTCTCTTTCGTAATAAATTTTGGCGGTACTCATCCAACGACTAAAGCTAAAAAAATATGTATTACAGTAAATCCTTCCCTTTCATGAGGTTACGATTTCGACGATTTGCGGTAAGCAGCTGGTGGCTCAGGTGGCTAGCATGCGAGCCTTCTCCCTCAGTGCAACGAGTCACCCCACGCACCCGCAGCGTCTCATCTCGCTCTGTTTGCCCTCACCCAGTACCCATGACCAAGCATCTCGTGTCATATTCTAAAAACTTTTGGGTTTCTTTGTGAAAATGGCCCCGTAAAGACTGCCTAGTGTCAGTGCTAGTGATGCGAGACATAAAAGGCAAAAATCAGTGATGACCCTGACAAAGAAAGTTGAATTATTAGACAAGTTAAAGGAGGGGATGAGTGCTGCCGCAGTTGGTCGGTTGTTTGGTGGTGAACGAATCCACGGTGCAGTACATAAGAATGGACAAGCAATACGTGATTCTGTTCAAGTAAGTGCTCCTGCAAGTGCTAAAGTGGCGCAGGTTGTTTTTAACAAGAGCATAGTGAAAGCTCCAGACTTTCTCATACAAATGTAAGTGCAGTATTGTGACCTAAGTTTCTCATACACAGTATAGGTATACGTACCTGTATATTAGTGCACTAAGGTATTATATAAGTGACTATTTGCGGTTTTGCCAATTCGCACCATTTCTTGGAACCTAACCCTCGCAAATGGCAAGGGTTTACTGTACTTGGAAGAGATTTCAACAGAAGTCTTTACAACAAAACTTAAGGAAGTGTGAACTCTTAAAAAGTAATATCAGCAACAAGACAAATATTCTACGCTGGTCTTTATGAGTTGACAATCTATAGACACCTTCATAAAGTGACAAGGAATTAAGGAGATGTACAGTACTGTATCTTTTAATGGAGTGACTTCCTTATTGATCCAGTCATCCTACAGCCTTGAGGGGAGAGCCTTACAAGAGTGGGGGGGAAATAAAATAATTTGCTGACATGGTTCACCTTTTTTGACACAAAGAAGTTTACAGTGATCAATATAACAGTTAACCCCCCCTTGTGTATGGGATCACCTCTGAGCTGAATCATGTCACCTGGTGTTAAGCAAATAAAATATCAATAACAGAATCCTCATAGTGAAGAGGTTAGGGGAGGAAATAAGGTCTAGACTCAACAGATTCTAAATGTTTTCTATTTATCAATGAGACTCTCCTTACCTCATGCTTCTCTACATCAAGTTCCTGTGCCACGTATAAAATCAGCTCTGAAGAGACTCGTTGAATGCGATGAAACTTTGTCTTCACGCCAGTTTCCTGGAAAATAAGAACAACAGCTGTACTTACAACTATATAAAATAACATGTAAGGTCCTACTTAATGACCGATATGCATACATGAAAAAGTCCTCGTTAGGTAAATTCATATTCAGCAGGACCCATTATACCGATAGCATTCCATGTTAAAAGCTGTTGTGTTCCAGCCAAAATATTTTTGACCCAAAACTCCTCCCATGGCATAAACTTAGGTGCACTCCAGCTCAAAGGATATTGACCCTAAAACCTAACCTGGGGCAATTGTGTTGTAAGGTGGGGGTTGGGCCTGTGACACCCAGAACAGTGTAGTGTTGAGGGTGTTAATAGGATCATTTGAATTACAATATATTTTATCCTCAGTTAAAATAAAACCAGTTCTTTAATAAACACAACACACACTTCTCTCTTATAACTATCCCTACTGCACCATTAAATAGATCACTTAATGGCTACTTAGTATTAATGACAAATTCCTCACCTGTATGGCTGATGCTATAGTTACTAGTGATCCAGCTTCTGCAGCGTTTAATAACTCCTTAACAGATTTTGAGTCTCGCAGAATACGGAGCAACTTCTCAGACATACAGATGACCTCAAAAGAGAAAATACCGTTTATCTTAATTAAATCTCGACTTTTTTTAGTTAAGATTATAAAAGTTTGTAATTTTCTTCATTTGAAATTAAGTGAAGTAAAAAAAAATTTTCCTGAAGCACCAAGTTAGAGATCATCTTCATACTCTCAAGGTTAATCTCATCCAGTATCACATGAAACTGCTTGAGGACAGTACATCATGAGAGTTGTGGATATTCATAAGAGGAAACTCTTCCATTAACACCTTGTGTACGGTACCGCCTCTGAGGTTAATAAAATCATTTGGTGTTAGCAAAATAAAATATTAAAAGTGGCATCCCTGTAGTGAAGGAGTTAAGGGAATCCTCCCATCAATGGACAGGTCTGGCATAATTTACTCTGGTATTGAGACAGTTTACTGCATACAGTATATTACATTTTGTTCAGCTATAGACATTTAGTTGTCAAGAAGATAATAGACACCCACCTACCTTCCATTCAGGAAGCTCCATCAAAACTTGCAATCTCTTTTCAACATCCTTGAAGGCAGTGCTTTTAAAAAGGCGTAAAGTGTACTCATCAACGGTGAATTCTGTTACTATTGATAAAAAATAAATAAATTACTGCACCATACAGCCATCAGTTTAAGCAGCTTACAAAATTCAAAAGTTTTGTATTACAATGATGTAAACACTAAACTGTAACATATATTCAGTGGTCAGGAGGTTATCTCAGGAGTCTCCTGTACTTTAAGTCAGTAAGGTTGACAATCCATACATCCAGCTTTTAAGTTAATTCCTCCACACTTTCTGAACACTGTACTGTATGTTCCTAAGGTCTGTTGTGTTTGGTTAAGATAAATCAGATAAATTAAAACACAAAAACATTAGTTTTACTATACTTTAAAACCCATAGATTACAGTTTGGGAGTTTTGACCAAACTCTAGAGAAATGTTTTTCCAATTTTCATTTAAAGCAATAGCTATGCACATTGTATTCATGATAAGACATACGGTTTTCCTTAGTGGTCAGATTACAGTGGGGTATGCTATAACGAATGGATTCTACTACGAATATTCCTATAACGAACGGTTTTACCTATAAAATTGAGAATGCTATAACGAATGAAACTCCAACGAATTTTTTTTTTTTTACTAATTTATTGTTTTTTTTATTACAAGTATTAATGATATTCTTTATTTCAGGGGTTTAGATGCATATTTATGCACTTTTTTACAATTTTTACAATTTTATATTATATTTTTCAGTGTTAAGTGGTTGTATTTGGGGGCCTGGAACGGATTAATCCTATAACGAACGAACAAGGTTCTAGAACCAATTAGATTCGTTATAGCATACCCCAATGTATAGGAAAAGATTGAACATTTTCAAGACTTCCTGTTTTTGTCTAGGTTTAAACAAGTGAAAATAGTGTCCCAAAGACCTGACAGCCCTTTAGGGACAGTGTGGACACAGCACACCAGGAGGCAGTGTGACTGGCACTGTACTCACTCCCCTCAAGTGTAAAGTCAGGTACAGTATATACAGCTTGGTGGACTAGAGGTGCCCTGAGACTCACCTTTATACCTGTGAAGCAGAGTTAGCCAGAGGTCTATTTTCAAAAATGGTATAAAAAGGAAGTTGGGAAATTCCTTAATGATATCTACTGTTGAAGACTTGCCAATGTTTGGGTATCTTTCCAAAACTTTCTTCACTTCTTCAGGTTCCAAGTTTAACAAGAGTGGGTTGGCTTGTATCTGCAAACAAAAGAAATAATTAAGAAATGTATCAATGAACTTTTCTCTTTACCGTGTTCTCTTCAACATACAGCACCTGTACTGTACAGTACTAGTAAGGATAAAAAGCAACACCCTGCCAGTAGTCCTCCTCAGGAAGAAACTCTTTGCAAGAAATTAAAAACTGGATTTACTCTTAAGTCCAATTTAAAAACACTTTAAGTTGGTCAAGTGAGGAAGGTTAAGCAGCACTGTTGCCAACTCTACTCTATCTCAGTCCTCGGAGATCTCTCATTCTCAGAAGAGCTCGTCACCAATTATTCTGGATAAACGAAAAACACACTGTGCAAAAGGAACTGACCTATTTTTAATTTAACATCAAGCTCGCCAACATATCAGGCAGAACAAATACTACAGTTTAAGAAAATACTTTTCACACAGAGGGTGATAGACCTATGGAATGGTCTACCAACCCAAGTTGGGGAATCAAGAACAGTACTGGGCTTCAAAATAGCCCCTGACAAAATTATCAACAACAATGGAGGGATCCTACACTAGCTATTGGCCTCCTTCCCTCGGACTGGCCGCCTCTTGTGATTGGCCATTAGGTAAATATTAAGAAATCCAGCCATTCTATACAGTAGTACATTAATAATAATAATGATGATACTCACCGTTTCAAAATCAAGGCCTAATGAATTGATAATGATATCACAGATGTGAACGTAGGCAGCAAGTGACTTCCAGGTAGGGAGTCCAACCTTGTCAAACAACATCTCGATGTCATCAATGTCCCTTGAAAACCTGTAAGAGAAAAATTAATGATAAAAATGAACACCAAAAGCATTGGAACATAAACAAGTCTCCCCCCTCATTCCTCTTCTCTTTTGTGTGTTAAGTCATACATGAATAAATTATAGTTTACTGAACAACTTTACAAGAGAAGTAAGAGCATCACAGTACATCACCTTGTCAGTAACATCTGAACCTCAGTTTGGGCAGAAAGTCTCTCTCTCTCCCCCCCGTGCATGTGGCTATTTTTCTCTCATTATGTTAACTTAGTGAAGTAAAACATATAACCAACAGTCAGGCATTATACAGTACAGCTCCTCGTAAGTCGAAAATGCTTAAATAATACATAGAAAATCTAAAATGGGTGTCTCTTTTTCTTCAAAGCACCACAAAACTCTCAATTTTAAGCTTGCCAGTTATTTTAAAGTGAATTACAAACGAAAATTTTGTCAGTATACAGCGCAATCACTGACGTTGGAACTCGAAAATACGTAATTTGACAAAATTTTTATACGACTGAGGCGGTCATATGTCCGGGTGGTCATAAGTCGAGTAGGTCATAAGTCGGGGAGGAGCTGTACTTAACTTTAGTGCTTAAGCTGTCACTCATTTCACTAAACACATAATTCTCCCAATATTCTCTCTACTTTTCCATTCACCTACAAGACTTTCCTTCAAATCTTCATGTTTGTATATATATGACACTCACCTCTGTGCTAAGTAGTGCTTCAGAAGATACAGGTATATGTCCTTCAGAGGAACAGTGTCGTCAAACTGTGAGTCAAACTGGTCAAGTATATGTTGAGGAAGACTGAGATCTTTGACACTGTCTAGGAGGTGAGGCAAAATGTCATAGCCTTGAGAATAAACTCCATTGACTCTCAGAACACTTGTATTACAGTCCAAGAACTCCGACACACTGAAAATAAATCAAATGTTTCTTAGGTTACGAAGAATACACCATTTGTTAACTATTTCTAATTATCAAGTAATTTTCTCATTCCTGTATCATTAATTCAATCATAAACCTTCAGTGTGTAAATTAAAGTCTTAGTCACAGTCTGCCAAGGGTCTACTGTACTACATGAATATCACTAAATGCTAAAGAGGAATCCTGTTTGGGTTTTCAGTCACAAAAATACTACACACATCCGGTATCTGACACAAAGGGGGAAGATACTCCAAGAGAGGTACGTATACTGTACTTACTAAAATACCTGATGCAGCGTAGGTCTGTCAATGGAGAAGTCATGAAAGATTTGTAGGCGTCGTCTCAACTGACTCGGTGACAGCAAGAGAACTCCCCTATATTCCTTCACTTCCTCCCAGCTGTAGCCTTGACACTGTAGAGGCAACATCATACTCTAAACGTCATTGTACGACTTCAAAAAATCCTAAAGAAAATACAGTATACTTCTTGATGGGTGTGAAGGAAACACAGAGTTGAGCCAACATTCTTCATCACTCCAACGTTTCAGTCTACGCAGAACTCCTCAAATTCACTTCTCGTCGTGGATCAATCAAACATTTTCCACCTACCCAGTACATTTACTTATTTCACCCTCACAGGATTAATACCTTTTAATATGTCATCTTTAAAAGGTTTTATTATCTGGCTCACTTCCCTCTTCCCCAATACCTTGACCTCAAGTTAATCTTATCTAGTATCTCTTCATCTCTTGTCTCATTCTACCTATATTTACTTCTCTCATTCCCATCAAGTCTCAACATCTTTCTCAAGCTTCTTTATCTCTCATCATCTTTCCTTCCTTCTCTGACACATCTCCCTGATCAATAACACTCAAACTCTTACAAATAAACTAAGATTAACATGTGCTAGATATTTCCATACTGTGATAAGAATAAATAAATGAATAAAATAAATTAATCCATTCTTTAAGTTCCCTGTTTCATATATGGTAACTAATCTATGTCAAGTCCTGTTGAAATAATTCCTCAGTTTTTTACACAATCACATCAATTTTTAATCTAATACTTTACTCACATAACAAGTCTCATCTTCAACACTGAATTACCATAACTACTGTGAAATGGTACATAACATAAGTCAATAAAATGACTTACCTGAAGTATAGTCAACACTTCATCAAAAATTGGCTTCAGGACAGTTTTAATTTTGGGGAAATAAGAAATAAATAACTTTGCTTCTGGCTGGCTGGTCGTGTCATCTGTGGGAAAGGACTTCAATTAACATGTCTTGAGCCTTTAACCACCCTTTAACACCTGCACACTACCTTAACAATAATAATAATATTTACTCGGCAATATTTTCATAAAGGTTCACAATTGGCTATGTATGTATATAAAGTACACAGTTATATTGTTCAGCAGGGACAGTGTAGGTATACAACAATGGTAAATAATAAGGCAATTTGACCAAGGATAGCTAACAAGAACCACTCACTACCTGGACAAGAACCACTCACTACACTATGTCAGTATAAAATGTATCACAAGTAACACCATACAAGAACCACTCACTATAATGATGGTAGATGATTGAGTACCAGCTCCTGAGGTAGTGAGAGGTCTTGGTCTTCTCCTGAGGTCCTAAGTTACTGGGTCTCACTCGTGCCTGTTGTTCACCGGCCAGAGTCCTCGTAGCCATCAGCACCTTAGAGGAACATAGCTGTGCAAAGTGTAGGATTTAGTCCTGGTGTGGAGATTATTTAACGACCTAGCATATTTCATCTGATTATTAAACACCTTAATGCTACCTGAGGATAAGGTTAGGTTAGGTTAGGTTAGGTTAGGTTAGGTTAGGTTAGGTTAGGTTAGGTTAGGTTAAGATAAGTTGGGTTGGGTTAGGTTAGGTTAGGTTAGGTTAGGTTAAGATAAGTTAAGTTGGGTTGGGTTAGGTTAGGTTAGGTTAAGTTAAGATAAGTTGGGTTGGGTTGGATTAGATAAATGGGTTGGGTTAATGTTGGTTAATCTGAAGGTAAAATGAACTAGGGTGACTAATCTTCACGTCAGCCATCTAATCAATATTAATTAATTTACTCAAAAGATATTTATGTACTCAAAGCCAGGACACATTAAGAAAATAAATACATTCTTATCTTCACAATGGGGACAGCCTTACGAGACACACAAACACTCACCACTGGCTGTCTCCATGTCTGTCGTGCCAGGATATTTAACATCTTAGTTCTAATGATGAAATAATTCTGAAATATAATTAATTAGACGTGTATTAATGGTGCCGGACATTTAAATCATCCTGTTATTACCTTACAACTTATATCCAACTCTATCAACAATATTCACCCCAATTAAACTTAAACTGCACTAGGACAACTAATTATAACAATTTAATGTCTTGATAATATATGTCATGTTATGTGATGTTATAAAATAGTGAAGTAATACACCTGTACCTGTGTTGGTGAGAAGTAATACCACCAACAGGGTCACTAAACACACTTTGATATTTAGTAAAATCGTCCTAATAGTTAATATTAGTTTAACGTGTGTTTAAACATTGCACATAAATATTGTAGATAGATAATACAGATATATAATATACTTTGTAGGGATCATATGAAGAAACTCCCTCCTCCTAGTTTGCATAAGGGGGAAATTCTTGAGATGGGTGGTAGGGGTGGATGTTCTTCAGGTGATCACCATGACCCAGAGCTCAGGTGATGCAATCGGTGACAGGTCAATGGATTACCGTTACTGAAAGAGAGTAGGGTATCGAAATTTGTGTTTCAGTTATCCATCTGCCATTTTCCGAAGCTTTTTTTAGGTTTCCTTCCCAAGTTCCATGTTTTTTTTGTTTTTTCGCTACTGATTGGCTCGTTAGCAGCTTGGGATTTCGCCGGTCGGTCGCGTCTCTATTACGCACTGTTGGTAAGTACTGGGCATGTACTGGTTCCTGAATATATGGGAGCCTGCAAGAGCCCACACTCAGTGCCGTGACGAGCCCAGTCGACAAACCTCTTGTTCCATCGCTGATGCCTTACTTCAGCAATACGATCTGCCAACTGCCACTTTACTTCCCTATTCCTAGCCGCTTATAACAGCTGTAGGCCTATGTGGAAATCCTTCAACTACTTACAGCTTTAATCCCGTCAGCCCCACGTACACCACCAGCAAGACAGTGGGATGACAAGGACCAGTGTGGTAGATAACATGTGGAATAATAAACTCCTGTGATTAACAATGTAGCTCTATGGGTGTTATCCGCTGCCAGACTCCAACTACTGGTGGTTCTGGACCATGGTCACTAACAAGGAGGGTATCACTCTAGAGGCATTGTTCACCAGTTATTAGAACATGAGTTTATGAGATCATATTTTCACTATGTTTGTCATGAAGTTATTCGGTAAGATTCCTCATTGGCAGGTGATTATAAAGTTCAGCAGCGACGATAATAATGGAAAAACTCAATCTTCTTAATAACTAGAAAGCCGAATCATTTACTAGTTGATGGAGCCTGGCCCAACTCAGCTGCAGTATGAAATGCAATAACGTATTATAATGTCAGATTACTGTTCACAAGGTCATGGGATCTTTAATACTAGTTAATTTATCTTGGTTCTCTGTTAAAAGAACCATGAACCCATAATGTACCACGGTATTGACATTGAGACCCACTGATGCTAACAATGTTTGCTATTCTTATTATATTTTATCATATTCCTAACTGATCCGCTCGTTAGCCCTTATATAGCCTTAACTGATACGAAATAAATTATAAAAATATGTAAAGAATATTGTACCGTATAGAATTCCTCATTTAACCCCAGCATTCAAACAGGTATCTTATAATATATTGGAAGAAACTTAAAGTAACATTACTGGTATAAAGAAGACAAATGCTACCGGTGTACTGTCTTTAGGTCATCCAATACAAAATTATTACTTAAAGTATTTTATATATCTCACTCTAGGACAAGGTTTTATTTGATATTATTAAGTAAATATATATAACACACTGGTAGACATAAGGTAGTGTACAACAACTCCAGGCAGCAGTGTATGACAGTTGTTGTTATGGCTCACCTCCCTGTGTGTACATTCACCAGCAGATATGGACGTGAATTCGATATTATTTTAAATTAGTAATATTCTCAGCTATGTGGGATTTATCGACTTGATTTATTTAAGAGGATAAAGAGCGTGAGAAGATACTATTAATGGTAAGAGTGTGATGAGTGATGGTTAAGTGTGTGAGGTAGTGTGGGGTGAAGGACTCTACTCCACCTAACTAGTAAGTGATGGTGTCTTATAATATGTAATTCCCGTGTGTTTTTATATTTTATTTATGCCGCTTTAGTCTTCAGGTTAATGTATTGGAACAAAGTTGTGGAAATTTTTGAGAATCCTACAACTTTAACTTGTACCTCAAACAGTGGCCAGTACAACATGACTTACTGAAATTGTTTGGCCATTTTTTTTAGTTTTTTTTACCTTGCCTTACGGAAGAAGAGACGACTGAATGCTTTATTACCTCATGAAAAGTCCTAAAACTTTTGGAGGAACAATTTTTTTTTTTATTAATATTTTAGTGATTTTTTTCTCGATCCTGACAGTAATATATGACTGCTCCAACACCGTACTTTATTTGCCTCCAGGACGTTTTATTTCATCGACAGGAACACTTGGTTGAACTTTGGAAATACCACTTTATTATATGATCAGTCAGTGAGAATATGAGGCAGCCTTACCTACCAAATATGCTAATGTACCTAATTTTCTAACCTACCTCTCCTAGGTTAGGGTGAGCCAGGTAGAGTAGGTTGGTTCCTTTTATTATCGATAAATGACAAAATGTAGCAATATTTATTAGGTTTCCTGCAAAATTCCTGTGGCTGAAACAAAATGTCTTGAATGTTGTGGCATTGCAATGCTTGGCTGTGCATTATGTCCAGGACAGAAAAATTTGCACAAAGTATGGTCAATATTTAGAAGTTGCCGCCACGTAATTGACTTTTGAAAATAGGTTTTTATAGTGTAAAGCATCGTGTTAAACACAAATACAGGTTGTACCTCTCTAGTACGGCATCCTCAGGACCTGACCGGTGCCGGACCATGGAAATTTCCGGACCATGGAAATTAACCCTTTTCCTGGATATCTAGTGACTTGTGCTTACGCTTGGAAGCACTAGCACCACTTTCTCTGCTTCATGGTCTCTTTGAAGACATATTGAAGGGTTAAATGTCGTACAGTAGCTTCTCAAATTTCGCGAGTTTTTAATTCAACGTTTTCTATTTGAACACAAAAAAAAAAATAAAAAATTTTGACGGCGGAAACTCGAATTTCGGTGGGTTTGAATGGCCCACCAGCGTTCAGACGACGTGCACAATCGTGTAAACAGCGACATTTCTCTTATGTACAAAGGATTCATTATTGTTTATTACTGAAAGTCTTTTTGATTGAATTAATGTTTGTGTGCAAAATGAACAATACAATTCATTAATAATACGTGGAATATTAAAACACATGAGACGAGACGGCATTGTTTTCGTTAATGTTTACAAAACCAGTGACTGACTGGTTCTACATATAAAACTGAAGAAAATAAGACCCTGGCTGTAGCTGTAGTAAAATTAATGTAAAAAAATTAATATGGTTGTTTGAAGTAATGTTATTAATGTTAATAAATGGAACAATATAAGTAGCTAACCATTAATGGTTAAGAAAAAAGTGAGA
The DNA here is from genome assembly GCF_018991925.1 of Homarus americanus. Lineage (NCBI taxonomy): Eukaryota > Metazoa > Arthropoda > Malacostraca > Decapoda > Nephropidae > Homarus > Homarus americanus. The sequence continues at coordinate 2,468,552 of NW_024724693.1, forward strand.
TCGCATATGTAACTGCGCACATGTGAAAACATATCGTCATTACTCTACATAAGAATATGAAAGCAACACTTATTTACTGTTCATATATATTTTAATTCATGCTTCTGAATTTAAAACTTAAATTCTGCCCACCAGTGGTGGTAAAGTTGAAAACATAAGGACAGCCAATGTTGTTGTGTGTTTTTACTCGGATGACGAAGTTGCCAAGTCATTAGGTTCAACTCTAGCTGAAGCCGTAGAACATAAAAACTTCTTCTGTGTTGTTTTTAGTTTTTATTTAACTTTATCTGTGTTATTTTCGTTGGTTTATTGGGATGTTACTTTATTAGAGGTAGTAATTCGCCAAAAAAGTAGGGTAAATAAGGCAAAATTTAGCCAAACATCGAAAGAACCAGACTCAAATTAATTTTCTCCATGGGCAAACTAAAATCGCTCCAGACCACGGGAGTTTCCGGACCACAGAATGCCAGACTAGAGAGGTACAACTTGTATGACCTTCATTGCTGTTGGAAATGAGCAGTAGTTGAGATATTAAAAAAATAAGTGGAAGGTCAAACAATGTAAAAACCTCAAAAACTAAAAAAAAGCTAAGCTAACCTAACCTAACCCCGAGTGTGTAAGAAACTTCCCTTAAGTAAGAGATACAGGAGGATAGAATGATGCCACTTGTGGTGTCTTCCTCATTGTCCGTCTCTTACCACAGTACCTGGTGATCTACACGGTACTAACACTCTGAATTACATCTTGGACACTATAGATGAAACGAGAACACCGTGAGCCCTCAAAATGACAACGGCTGCTGCTTCATTGTACAAAATGCACTGAATAATGCGGCAGCCAGCCAATGTACTGTACATCCATCTCACGCAGACGCCATCTTCCAACTGGCCGCATATGCTAATTAGCGCACGAGTATTATATCACATCAGCACTCGCGCTGATTGGTGCACATTACTATGATGTCATATCAACACTCGTGCTGATTGGTGCGCATTACTATGATGTCATATCAACACTCGTGCTGATTGGCCAAATATTATAAAATAAAAATAACTCAATCTATAAATTTCCAACAGAAAAGTTACAGAGTAAATTATTTTTAATTTCTCTATTTCCCCCATATATGACTCAGTATTCAGTTAGCTGGTGGCAACTTTTAAATATTAACAAAGTATATTTTGTGTAACTATTATGTATTTCAAGGACTGTCTACTGTATTGGGAAGGGAGGCGAGGCTGTGGTGGTGTAGGGGTACAGTGTGGGACACCTCGTACCCAGGTGAATCACACCCTGCGGAACATGTCAACTCTTACCCATTTGCCTGGTCAACTCATATCTAATTATATGCAAAGTATATACAGATGGGGTCAGTTAAAATGTTTATTCATCAGTACAAAGGAGTACAGTACAGCTAAAATGGTATTAAAATCATACAGGATCTTAAAACTGTGCTGTTGTGAGTTGTTTTACTTGACTTGTGTTGGGCAGACGTAAGCAGAAGTTGAGACACCAGATGGAGTTGCAGAATTACGAGTTTAGCTTTTTTGAATAGATGTTGGATGAGGACGTACCGCTGATGATTATCACGACCACAGCATTAATTAAGATGCTTGTTCCACCCTTCGATTAGTGCGTACTGAGTGTCTACAGCTAGACCAGTTCTCCACAATCCAAACCGTAGACCTTGGCCAAGTAGCATCCACATACAGGGGGTGCCCGGGTACGTTCTTAAGTCAGATATGTACGTAAGTCGTAACACATGCTATGTGCACACCGTACTTACAGAACAATGTTAAAAATCCCACTATATCAAAGCCTAAGTCCTTATATACATCTAAAATCACTTAATTTAAGACAAAGGATGAAATAAAATGACAAAATACAGTAACTTAAAGTAAAAAATGTCATCAGGTAAATAAAATACTGTAAATTTCAAGTTTAGCCTCGTTCTTATCGGCGGGCATTCGTAAGTCGGTGGCCTCCTGTAGTTGAAAGGGGCTGTTAGCTTCTAATGGGTGGCTGCTTGGGCCCTTAGACTATTAAATGTGTCGAAGTATCATCTTGGGAAGTAATGTAGGGCGAGTATACTGGACCGGTAGGCTGTGTGATGTCCAAGAATTCCAATTTGTCGATATAGCTACAACTTGACACTAATGAAAAGAACACCCCTGGATCTCAACACCCGGAAGGGACGAGCGAATGGATTGTCACACTGATGATTCCAAGTCAAACTCACATCAACATCTGGAGGGTTAGGGAGGGGTGACTTGAGATTGATCACCTTGTCATCTTTAGCTACGTCATCAACTCATTAGAACAGAAGCCAGAGGAACGTGCTTTATACAGTCTTCAGAACGGAGAAATGGGGTGCACTGGTGGTAACTGATAAAATGGTTGTGTACCACTTTGATGTTTGAGTCCAAGTATAAAGTTTGAGCATCTGCAAGAAGTTTTGATGTCAGCTCTCATGAAGTTGTGGGGAACATCACAGCCTGCAAGTTGGAGTTCAAGGTTCAGTGTCGTGGTTCTGCTGGACAAAATGATGCTCGTTGTCACATTAAGTATTTAGAGAGGTTCCATTATGGTAACAAAGAGATCACTGCAGACTCCAGCATTGTTATATAATGGTTGGTGAACTATGTAATGTCTGTTCTCAATACTTTGGCCAGTCACTTTTTTGTTGTTTCCTGCTTAAATCCTTTTTGTTTGCTTTTTCCCAGTGAATAATAACAGCAGCTGTATGGTGGGAATTTCTACACTTATCCTTTCTCAATGATTATAAAATTTTACCCTCCCCCCCAAAAAGTTAATGGCAGCTAACAAAACAACATTTTCACCAGGTTATATTAAGTGTGGTTTCTTAAAGTTCCAGAGTATTAAGGATCTACTGACCCAGAAATAATGTTTATGAATTTCAGTGCAATCCATATGACCAAGGCAGCCATGGAGCAGCAGTACAAGGAAAAGAGGAGAGGCAGTAATACATGTCTTGTGTGTGGCCGTCAAGGTGGCAACACCATTGTGGTCACCAGCGTTCACAGCTTTGTATCTGCATCTGGAACACCTCTGGCCGACTTCCTTGTTAAGGTACGGTGCTTTGACCTTTTATACGGGGTAGTTATATTGTTCTGTAGTTTACGACAGAACTGATGTGAGTGTTGATTGGCTGTACACATTGATTAGACGAGCGCTGATTAATTGAGAGACCGTAAACAAATAGGCGGTGATGTTTGGTTTGGTTCTTTTATCTATGATGGAAATTTGTATTAGATATTTTTTTTAATGTGCATCTATATTCTCTGCAGTATCTTTAATCTGATCTCTTGTCCATGGAGTATGTTTTATTATTAAATGTGGGAGCCAGTGTGTATATGGCAGCAAAAGTTTATTCAAATATAATTGTTTACTGCTCTTGAATATATGTATGGGTTTTCATGCAAGGAATTTCTTTGGTTGCAGGTTGTTGGTGAGGATCCTTGCTACTCAGTGAGCGAGGTCATATGTCAACAGTGTTTTGTTCTTCTCGATCGCCTTGATGCTTATCAGGCGCGGGCTGCAGAGATCCACACACATGTCACATCCAGGTGAGGGTCTGAAACAAAAGCAAGTATACACACATACTCTCCTCATATATTGCCATTCATTTATTCTTACAGCTGTACAGGGTATATAATAAACATACTCTGTTATGGTACTGTACTTCCCTTTCACAACATGACACCTGGCCCCATAAGCCACGCCCCTCTTGTATACTAATAGCTGATTGGCTCAGAAAATTCAAACTAAATGTGTTCACAATTGGTAAGCAGACCTGTTATTATCTAAAGTAATGTTGAATATATGGATTATCAAAATGCAAATGATTTTGAGGCATTAGCACTTCAGAGAGGATGTTAAATTTTTAAAAATATTTATCATAAAAGGTCAATATAAATCCTCACAGTCTGGGGGGGGGTAGATCGCTCAGGGGAACCAATCAATTATTTGTAGCTATAGACGAGGGGCGTGGCCAGGTTAGCGTGGAATATTGTTCCCCCTTTTCAAAACTTCATACAATACAGAGTCACCCATCAGCAGCACATTCTTCCCCCAAAATATCAGTAGGTGCTGAGCTCTCCACACACTAACATACAATACTGTTCCATGGTCACTCATTCTTCCTCACTTGTGGCTCATCCTTCACCCCCTTCTCTCCATCTCCCTGATCCTATTAACTTGATCTTCCCATTAATATCTTAAATACTGTACTGTACTGTATACATTCTCTCTGGTACTGCCTTTTTTCAGTACTCCTCTCACAATACAGTACTGTACTTATAAAGAAATTTACTAGGGGCTTTACATCAGGGTTAATCTGTTGAACCTCACAATGGGAATTCAATATCTGCAAACATGTTTTATTCCATTCACAAAATTTAGGGCATCTTCACACTAAATTTAAACCCTGGCTTCTGCCCACCAAATTGAATCAGGCGCAGAAATTTGTGGCCGCCAACACAGTGATGCCTCGGGCGTCTATGCATTGAGATTCCCACACACATGTTAGAATCAGAGCGAAACCTGACAAAATATTATGTATACTGTACTCTGTAATATAATATATGTTTGCATTTTATTTGTTATCTGTAATTTATAATTTTGTTGAAAGTAATTTATAAAGGTTACAAGGGTCAATATATCTTTGCAGATATTTTAAGTTCTAATCTGACTTATTGACAAGTTGTTATTCACTAGAGGTCTGCAACAATAGAGATTGGATCATCTGGTAGCAGCCACACACTATAGTTACGTCCTCTGTATTGATAACTAGATAAATGTCAGGGCTTATATTTATTCTCCAGATACCGGGACACAAAGCTGGAGTTGTTGGGGCAGCGGCAGAGGATGAGTGAGCTAATAGCGTCATCTCTATCAAACGTGCAGGAGCTACGACACGGAACAACACTAAGTGAGCCCAACTCCTTCCGTTTAATCCTCCTCGTCTTGTTCCCTTACTGTAACACTGTGCCGTGCTGTGTAACTTACCTAATTCCCTTCTGAGAGGTTTGGCCACTGCATATTCCCACGTTCTCTCATACAGTATGTCTACCTTCCCTCAGTTTTTTTTTTAAGTTTAACCCATTAGGCCTCTTACTCAGACAGGCTGTAGTCTCAACACTTTATAGACATTACTGTAATATTGGCTTATATGTCTATTATGGTTGAAACTATTGTACAGGTTACGGTAGGTTTTTTTTTTTTAGGTACTCTATGTAAAATCCACTTAAGTTACCGAACACAAAAACACTACAGTATCTCAACAAAATGTCAGAAATCATCAGCTTATTTTAGACATGTTGTATAATCCTGCGCTTTGTTGAATTATTTTCGGTTAATGTTTCTCCCTTGTGGCCAATTTGATAACCAATTGTTTCAGTCTTAATAACAAAAATACCATTATTTATTGGATTTTATGTTAATAATACAATGAATCCCTTAAATCTACTTTGATGATTTAAATTTAGTTAGAAATATAACCAGTTTGTGTGAATATTGTTGTGAAAAGTTATAGTGTTTGGTTATATATCATTGACCAAACAAAGTTATAGCTTCATGTGTCAAAGTTTTGTTTCTCGAGCTTAAGTGAAATATCTTAGGTGGGTAACTCTTATATGACCTTGGTGTTAAAGATGTTTGTGTAGCTAAGAAGAAAACTTATATATTAGTGTTATTCCCTAATGATAGATAATAGTGTATTCTGTTTTGTGTTTCTACAGATGTGAGCGACGAGCTGACGATCACAGTTGTTCACGAGGCCTTGCCGAGAAAGAGAAGGAAATACTACAGACTAGAAAATGGCTCCACAGCTAAATCAAAGGCTAATGTAGTTGGTGCAAATAACCTTTATAGTGCAAGAAATGATCCTATTAGCCAATATATTTCTAAAAAAATCAAAAGAAAGAGAGTGCCTAAGTCTAGCAGTGATAGTATGTATATTTCAGCAGACAAGAAAAAGAAATTGACAGGAAGTGGACATATATCTGTAAGTAATAATAATAATCTTACCTATGCAAATTGTGTCAAGAATTGGGTGGGCTCGGAAGGGAGTGTACAGTGTGGTGCGGGGAGGACAGTCAAGAGAAAGCCTCCGCAGTCAGAGGTTGACTTGAGAAACAGCAGCACCGAGGAGGAACTCAGCGACGACGCGAGCAAGGGGAAGCCTGAACGAAAAGCAGCTAATGAAGAAGAGGAGGAGGATGAAGAAGAAGAGGAGGAGGAAGATGAGCAGGAGGAGGGGGGAGGGGTAGAAGAATTAGAAGAGGGAGAAGAACAATCGGACGCGGCAGAAGAAGCGGGAAAAGAAGACGAGTCGAGCGATGATGATTCCAGCAGTGATAGTGATGACGACGATGGCTCGGCTTCAGAACAAGAAGAAGATGCCAAGAGTGAGGTGCAGTCCTGGCCAGAGATGGAACAGCAGCGGGAAAATGACAACGAGGAAGAAGATGAGGAAGAGGAGGAGGAGGCGGCAGGCTCAGGTACGGGGTGTCGAGCTGGGGGTCCAAACACTTGTTGCTCTAGTGGTGAATATTCTCCTCTTTCCGCTCTACCAAGGAACCATTGATAGATTTATTCCATTTGTCATTATTGTAGGTAAAGAAGATATTAGAGGGAACAACAGAATACACTCTTGATTTACTGATAGATACTGGCAACAACACACACACAGATAAAGGAATTGTTTGTAATTGTGTGAACTGACTCGTATATATCTTTAATTATATTCATCTGTTCTGATCATAAAAGGAGATTTCAAAATACAGTTCCCTAATTTTAGATTAATTTATATCAACACAAAGTTTGTATCTACAGTAGCTACAGAAATAACTTAAGAAACCTCATTATAAATTGCGCCGACACGTTTGACTTTCTTATGCTAATGTTTACACTCGTCTCTCTCACCCCCGTAATATTCACCAGCAGGGGAAGAACGTGACCCACAACACCAGAGTGCTGAGTTGACGGTGAGCAAACCTTCCCCCAACCAAACCAAACAGCAAAGATCCAAACCCCAGATAAAACCTGCTCAGCCACCGGAGGTCCAGAACAAGCTCGTCCCCAAGGTGGAGCCAAGTGGACAGATCCAACTCCCACCTGGTGTGTCTTGTTTATATTTTGTGTCTTGTTCACCTTTACATTGCTGTTCCTTTCTGCCCAAGTTATAATTGAATATGTTCTCAGAATATATAAAATAAGGTAAGTTGTTGTGTGGTTTTGTCCTCGGCGTAACTTGTCGAGTTAACGTGAACTGTACTATCTGGGGTCTCTACTGGTCTTGATTGTCAGGCTGTGTTTGGAAAGGATATAATACGTAATCCAGATCCATGCTCCTCTCCTTGAGTCCTTCTGATGGTGCCAGTCTGAGGGAGATGTAACTGGATAAATGGCTGAGTAGTGTGAGACTCATATTAAAACTATCCCTTGTGTTTCTCTCTTCCAGAAACTAGTGAGTCTATGTCACCTCAAGTAGCTGAGGCCATGTTGATGCAGAGCCCCCTGGCCACCTCCTTGCTGCAGTCCTTCCTCGCCACTTCTCTCTGGTTTGGCTCACCTGATACATCAAAAAAGAAAAAGTCAGGTGGTCAGACTAAACAGAAACAACAACACCAGGTAATTTGCATAATTTTGTTGAAGTAAATTATAATGATAGATTATTGTATATAAAGCTGGGGTGTCATAGCTTAGTTGAACATCCTTCTGCTCTAGGAATCAATACTGTACCAGGGTTAAGTGTACTGTACTCCACCTCTGTTCTCATAAAAAGGATCCTTCAACCTTTGCTGTACAGTTGGAGAAAGGACTCGGTTTTAATGTTGTTTCTCCATTATATACATGTTGGTGTTGGATATAAGCTTCTTAGATAACCCCAAAGAAGAGTGAAACCTGGTAATTGGTTCTGGTTCATATATTCCTCTCTATATTCTCAGTCAACAGTGTTTATTATTTCCAGGTACTGTTTGGTGACTTGATCCCCCACCAGTACTTGTCTTGTGTCTCTCAGTGGAATTTCGTGATAATATATTGTAATTGATTCACAGGTTCCCGATGACGTGACAAGTGAAACATTAGCAGTAACCGCAGGCTCGACAAAAGACAAAAAAAAGCGCCAAGAGCTAAAAAACACAGGCCAGAGCTACATAAATACGAAAGGGAAGCTGGTTGATGCCAAGCGGGTGTGGCCACAAGACTGCAGCAGGTTTGTAAACATCCTAAAGTTGAGAGGAATTTGTTTTATATTCAATCTCTTGTTACAGCTTATCTGCAGAGTATAGGGGATGTCTTCATACAATAACTTATAAAGATTCATCTGTGGGGAGTCACTTGGTGAGTCATTTTTGCTGGTCACTCATTTCATGGTGTAGTGTGAAAACCAGCTGTGCTTTCTTTATCTGAAGACAGTTTTCATTGTTTCACTATCTGTGTATAACTGTTTTACCACTAATGTTGAAGACTTGATGACAATGTTACTTGGGTGTGAAATATTTCATGCCACACTACAGGAAGACAGATTTTCACAAGTACACTACCTCATTTTACACTTTGATCCCACCCTAGTTTGTTAACAGAATTAAGTTAAAAGTATTCAGTATAGAGCACAAGAAGTATTAGAAAAAATTATGTACAGTTGCCCACAGGTATAGTGTTCCACCCCAAGGTAGCCGTTACGAACATGTGGCAACGTTGAAATCACTTTATGAATGACTCGATAAAGTGAGGAGAGCAGTTGTTTGATCGATGTTCTACTAGTGTTTTAGTTTAGGGGGGCCCCAAATTCATGGGGGCTATGTTCGCAAAATGGCCGCAAATCGCCATATCCGCGAATAATATTTGCAGACCCGGCCGGGGGGTTACATTTTTACTTGTGTACTAAGAGATGTACATGTATATTCCGTTTGTGTTTGCCTTTAAGACAATTACTTCTTTTACCTGTAGTATTGTATATGTGTGTATGTGTGTCTACACACACACTACAGGTAAAGTAAATTACTGTCTCTAGAATGAATGGCTCCCTGTCCCAGCTACGAAAATGCTGGCAACTTTAAAACTGCCCACAGACATTCTTAGGTATATCCAGGGTGTTATCCGCGAATAACCGAGAACTGCAAAGTAAAAATCCGCAAACTGGGGGGGGCTGTAATTTCAAATTTTGAATCGTCTTGTGGACCTAACATGACTGCAGCTGTGGTAGAGGATACTGTACAGTACTAACACCTGTCAGTGTTTGCTGAAGGATGAAAATTGGTAAAAGTCAGTTAATCTTTGATCACCTCAGGGAGTAGCAACCCTGTGTTGCCAGCCACTTGGAACCCCTGTTATAATGCCTAGCTCCCACTGTAAGAGTGGGTTGGTAATAGGAAGGGCATTCAGCTGTAAAACTTGCTTCATATTTGCCTGATGGAGCCAGGACACCACGTAATGACAGCTAACCCACACAAGCTTGGACAGTTGCCACGAACCATAAAAGATGATGATAAGAATTGGTCCAGTAACACGTTTATAAAGATGGTTGTAGAAGAGAATTGTACCGTTAACATTTGTTGTTCACGCAGACTATAATTTATGAGCATCTAAATGATTGTCTGGGTTGATATATTAGTTAATCAATGCCATTCTCCAGGTGTCCACTTAAGTGTAATGCCCGCATCAGTGAAGAAGATCGTCTTAAGATTTTTGCTGAATATTGGGGTTTGGCCGACTACAACCTTCAGAGGGAGTACCTGGCGGCCCACATGCAGCGTGAAGAGAAGCTGGGACCAAGTGGCCTCCTCCGCACTGTAATACTTTACTTCCTCACTTGTAGCAACAACACCAAGCTACAGGTAAGCTCTACAGTCTTCTCTAAATGCATTGTTTTCCTCGAGTCTTTTCTTACTGTGGTGCAGGTTGGCCAGAATTGAAAGCAAACACAGCCTCTTCTCTCCTTCATTGTCATTCGTTCATTCTTACTTCATTAACATCCATTTGGTTTATCTCGCCCCATACTACCCAGCATCACCCATCAGCTGCACGTCCATCTTCAAAAACTACTCGGTACAGTTCCCATCCTTCTTCATACATGGTCTTCCCCTCATCTCTGTTTAATACATTCTTTCATTTTTACCAATCTGTCACCCACATAATTGGCTTTATTTTATTGTTATCATCTGTCTTAGTCTTAGTGTGGAACCACTAGGTCTAGGGCTTATCTCAGCTGGGATAGAGTTCTTCTTAGTCCTTGTATGAGTCATATCTCTCAAGTCAGTTCTCCAGGGAGGACTCTGGATATTAAAAAAAATTTTGCCTGGATCAACATAGAAGATTCAGGCTTTTACTTATACCAGCCAAAAACAGTCTCTTTGATGGCTCATGGTCTTTCTTCAGTCATCTGTTAACCATATATAATTTGTCAAAGTTTTATGCTGTCCATTCTTACCTAACCCTCTGGGCTAAAGTGCATTCTGAGACCAGATGGCCTGTTAGAAGCAGTGCTGACACAGCACAATGTAGACTAAACCTTTTTCTGGTACATAAGGAGACAGCATAGCCAGTGCTGCTTTCAACAGACTTCATTTTCCACATCTGTAAATTTAAGTAGCCATTCATAGTTGGTTAAGGTGGGAGTGCCCTGGGCATGAACCAACAACCCTTAGGACAAGAGGTGAGCACCTGGCTACTGCCACACCCCTCTGCCATATGTAGCTAATTGTTAACTAATGCAAGTCTAGCAAACTATTTTAGTCACTGCACATGTTCACCCAACATAATGAGCACCACTCATCCCTGTGTCATTTTGGCCTCATTTGATGCCTCTTACAACATTTGTTTCATTCAAAAGGTTTATCATTTGATATATTCTTTATTGTTTGCAGGTGTGCCGACAGTTTTTCCTCAAGACTTTAGATGTGTCAGAAAAAGCATCAAGAATTGTGTTAGAAAAGATGGTGCGAGGAGAGCTGGGTAGTGAGGGGGGAGCTGCTACTCCACCACCAGGCATCACCCGACCGCAGTCCTCCCAGGAAGACCTTCTCTCTAGTAAAAATGGAGATGAAACAAATCTAAGTAATGAAGAAGATGAAACAAAGAGTGAGGGATCATCGTGAGTTTTAGTAGTAACGTGTTTTGTTTCCAGATTTGGGGCATTTTTATTTCACATTTCATCGGTTATTTGATAGTGTGCTGTCTGTACTTAGTCTGATACCACCGAAGGGGGTTAGAACTCTCGGTGAACTTCATCGTGTTAGATTTTAGAGTTGAAAAATTATGGTGAAGGGAAAACTACGCTGACAATATACTGACATATAATCTGATGATGGTTTGGGAACACAACATTTTTGCTTCTAAGATTAAACTTTATTGTTTTAAATGTTTGGATAATAGAAACTACTGCAAGAGTCAGGAGGCTCAGAGTAGCGTGTCTTTATAGTTGAAGGTGGCAGTCTGTGTCAGTGATTCACATGCCAAAGTATGCATTCCTGAAATCAAAGAAGGAACTGAAATATATTGAATTATACTTCCCATTTCAGAGGGATTGATCTCATCCTAGAAGGCTTATATATCTTGTATGTATATATAATCATTGAGAGATGGTGAAAGGGATACGGACAACACTGTGCCTTGTGGCTGTGATTGCCTGACATCTGGGCAGGAATATAGTAACTGGCTTATGTTCACCAGCATCGTATCATCTTGTTATTGAGTAAAGTATGGTAATAACATCTGGATATTTTGATCAACACACACACACACTCTTGTTCATATCTTCTCACACAGTCTATCTTAATAGCATGTTTATTCACTTAGTTTATTTATTTATTCACATTGGTGTGTGTGTGTATATATATACACACACCTCTCAGCCCTTTCATATGGATATCTCTCATGCATCTCTTCTCCCAAGTGCACACACACACACACACACACACACACACACACACACACACACACACACACACACAGTCATTGCCTCTATATATTAGTTCAGTTACTGGTCATCTTCACATGTCAAAGACCTTATCTTAGTTTTCAAAATACTTAACATATTTTCTATGATGGTTACATAATACAAGAGTGGAGCAGCTATACTATAGTCCCACTTGGGGGGGGAGTATAATGAGGTTAAGAGTGTCCTCATCACCTCTACCAACTGTAAGGAGGAGGTACAGTACAGGCTTAGTGAAGTGGTACGTGGAAGGTAGAGATGGTGGTCTTTGAAGACTGTTGTGGAACTTGATGTTATCTGGTTGATGCCATAATGTGGACCACGCCTTATGTCTCCTTTATACAAAATCTGTAAGTTTCTCTAGTCCTGACTAATTATTTATATCTTGGTAATTATTAGGTACAGTATCCCCCTCATGCTGGTGGCTCTGTCCGCCCCCCCTCGTGCTGGTGGCTCTGTCCCCCCTCATGCTGGTGGCTCTGTTCCCCCCCCCTCGTGCTGGTGGCTCTGTCTGTGGCTCTGTCCCCCCCCTCATGCTGATGGCTCTGTCCCGTACATTTTCGTAATTTCTCCTGTTATTTGTGTTTACGTGCTGCCGACGTATTTGTGTTCTGCTCGACCATCACAGTACAAGAAACATTACATGGGCACTACTGTACGTTGTGTTGTTTGGGGAAAGAATCAAGTCCTGGTTATTTTCTACATTAGGGACAAATTTCATGAGTTTTTTGGGGGGAGATTATGGGTTTTGTTGTGTCCAAGAGATATAACAACACCTCAGTTGATTTGTTTCAAAAGTTCTGGTACAGTACTGGGTAGTGCCTTGTGTTGCTAGTTGGTGGTCTTTATATAGGAAATCTTATAATTTTTTCTCTCCTTGTTTTGTTCATGTGTCTATTGTCTTGCAATATGGCCACTAAAACCATTTGGTGTACCAATTTATATTATTATTATTATTCACTAATAATTATGTTAATGGCCAATTTGAGAGCCAATTTTCTATGTTTTTCAGTGTTTGTTATTGGACAGTATTTTGATAAACATTTTATTTGCTTTCAACTCTGAGACCTTTGCACATATATAATATACATGTATTGTGGTGCATTTTGCATCTTTAACCTCTCCTCAGCTAAAATTGGTGGGAGAATTTTTTTTTTTTTCATTTACAGAATCTTGACTTCCTTTTTTTGTAGATAATATGTCAACAGTACCTTCAGCAATGTGAGTCAAATTTAGAGATCTTTCCACTACAGGTATATTGATTTGGATGACTTTACTTCCTGGTGGCTGTTTTGGGCTGATAGAATGTTAACCCCTCGAGGACAGTGGTGGTGGGAACCTGTGTTCATTACCCGCTGGAAAGGTGAATTTTGAAATTAAAAAAAAAATCATAAAGGCATATGTATCTTACCATCTCCTAGAAAAATAAACTCATCATTTACACCGTCAGAGTTCAGGAGTCGGGTAGTATATAAAGAAGCCATTTTACTGTTTTCTTTTGTTTACATGTGACTTGTTTGGCTTGAGTGATGTGGTCTCCAGTCTAATATACAAGAGTATGGTCTATAAAATGAAGTACCACACCAGTTACGTTTTTCACATTTCACTTTGCTTTTCATACTCCGAGGGTTGATCTGTTTCCGTGGTCATTTTACAACATTAATTTTCTCTTACATAATGTTGGTGCAGTCACTGAACATGAAAACTGTAGGTATAGAAACGAATTTGAAAATAGCCTTCATCATTAGATTTTCTCAGATTTTATTGAAGATTTGATAATACAGTGAGGTATAGCTAATTTTATAACCTATTGTTAGTCAAGGATAACTGTGTAGAATCAGTAAGTCAGTGGGAGTGAAAGCCATGTTCCCAGAGACTTTTGACTGGAATCTATAAGTTTAATAGATTTGAGAAGAAGAATAACCATCACCCATCTTCATACTGGCTTCCAATAAAGGAGACACCTGGTAGGAAACTTTGCCCCAGAGGTTGAAGGTGAACAGTGCTCTCGGCTCCACACTCCTGCCTTCTTTAGCCTCAGTCAGAAAATAACACATCTGGTTCAGGCTCCCTAGTTCCTCTCTCTCTCTCTCTTTCTCCTTTACTATAGCTGACACACAGTCCTAGTTTCATGTTTAGTTCAAGAGTGTTTACAAGTTAGTTATTTCCTAGCTTGGTAGTTGACCAGTGTGTTTGGTATGTTGGGGCCTTCATATCTCTACAAGTTTGCTCCTGGTGTAAGGGGGCCAGATGGGTGGTGCTCTCCTGTGGCTTAGTGTCTAGCTGCAGGATGTTAGTACGCCAAAGGGTTGTCCTCGACCCTATCTCGTCCCGCTGACCATTTTGTCATGAACCAAATGCTTTCCCAGTTCAGTTATCTATCATAATGCAAATTTTGTTCATGATTTTTATTTTGCTTTGTACATTATTTACAAACAACTGAGTGAATTTTAAGTTGTCTTCCAATTACAGTATTCTTGTTTTATACTTATTATGTCCTCGCTGTGTATACGTTGGAGGTGCACTGTTTATGTGTGTCCGTCCGTCTGTACTTCCGTCCCACCAAAATTTTTCTAACAGGACTATGGCAAATGTGTTCTGTGAAGGGCAGTGATTTATTTACTCAATTAGATATTTAAGCTACAATATTTTATGGTTTTTACGCTGAACACAATTCCAGTGTTTATATTTAGGATATAAAGTAGATACAGTAATCCCTAATTTATTCGGCCAAATGATATTTAAAAAAAAGAGTAAGAGTAAGGAAAGAATTTTTTTTTACATCCTCTCCACTTGTCACTTGAGAGGCACTACAGAGTGATGACAGCAACCCTTCCTAGAGCAGGAATGATGTACACTGTACTGTACTCACAATCTATAAGAGAATTTACTTTGAAAACAAAAGTTGCTATTTCATGTTTAAGTTAGGTCAATAAAATCAATAGATACTGATCAAGGAAATAAATTAGAATTTATAAACATAGATAATTATGTTAACAGTTCCAGGTATCACATGGAATGAACTTAATTTAGAAAGATAAGCAGTAATGATGGTAACCTTGACTGTGTGGCCCCATTGTCTTAATTGACCAATAATTTATCTCATCAGCAGACGACTGGTTTCTAAATGGCCAGCAACAAACCCTTTACTTGTGGTTAGTTAAAATTTTTTTGGGGGGGCCTTCTTCAGGATACACTGTTGCACATAATGGCATCTTGCAGTTGTTTAAGAGAGTATCTGCTGGTGTGTGTCTGTTGCTCATAGTTTATGATTGCTACTTGGCCGTACTAAATCATAATAACCGGTATATTTATCTATATAATACATGAATTGAGGTGGAGATGAGGAGAGGAGGGGCATTGTTAAGGTGAAGTGAAAGGGACAGAGATATAGGAAGGAGTGTTTGATCTTTGAGGAAGAACATATTGCTGTACTAGTGTGGACCAACAGGATTAAATGGGACTTGCTGTGGAAGAGTATCATAGCAGAACACATTACTTATAGCAGTAAAAATGAATACATGAATTATCACAACTGAAGGAATAATGAAGGCTTGTATTTGCTCATGTTTCTGCCTATCATTGCATAAGACTGGAAGAGGCTACCTACTCGTGGTATCATATCACACCTGTAATCATGTGTCACGCCTCTAATCATGTGTCTCGCCTGTAATCATGTGTCACACCTGTAATCATGTGTCTCGCCTGTAATCATTTGTCTCACCTGTAATCATGTGTCTCGCCTGTAATCATTTGTCTCACCTGTAATCATGTGTCACACCTGTAAACATGTGCCTGTAATCATGATTCTCACCTGTAATCATAAATCACTGCTGTAAGTTAATCCTCACTACTGTAATACATGACACCAGCAATCATATCACACCTGTACCCATGTCTCACCCCTGCAGTCAGGTGTCATAACTGTCATCATAAGTAACACATGCAATCACACATAACTGTAATCATACATCACAACTGTCATCATATATCACACCTGTTATCATGTCTCACCTATAACCATGTCATACCTGTAATTACCTACTTCATGTCCCAGTCTTTATAGTCATGAGCCTAAGTCATTATACATACTGCAATGTTTGCAGAAATGTTCAGTCCAGTAATGAAATTTATTTCTTGTTAGAAATGATACAACTATTTCAATTTGGTCCAGGTCCATACAGTAGTGGTGTTCTTCCTGGTCAGGTGGAGATCGCCCGGAACTATCAGAAGTTGTTGTTACTCTGAGTCATAATTGGGATTATTTGCCGTGTCTGGATGATTATGTCTCTGGTACAGTGCTCAGATATCTTAACATAAAGAAACTCTGGGTGACACCCTGTCAGGTGTGTGGGGTTAGGTTTATGGTGGCTGATTAGGGATGTTGGACTCTCCTAAAGAGAAGGTCTTATATGATGACTGTGGCTGTCAGTTTGTCTTCTTGAGAATTTTTTATAGGGATGATGGGATGGCACAGGGTAACAGAGAAGGTTAATGCTGTGCTCTGTGATGATTTATAATGTAGCCACTTGAGTTGTACCTGGGCTTGGGATTTCATTGTTGCTCCTAATGGAGGTAAAGAAAAACCTTGGATTCCTAACCTTCTTTTGTTTCATAAGTTCATGAGTTAACAAGTTGGTAGGACACAGTGTTGGTGTTCACAGTACAGTACGTTGATCATCATATTTTTACTCTGAGTAGTGCAGACAGCAAAAGTACTTTTATGCTACAACAACTAAAATATTTTCAGGACTTGTACTGGTTTGAGTAGTGCAATATATACAGATGAGGTGTGGCTTAATTAATGGGTTCTTGCAGCCCTCTTCCCCTGTGGGAATTCACGAGAGATGTGCTTCAGTTTGCCTCGGGCTCTTTTGTTCAGCCATAACCAGTCCTTTTGTGGCAGCATTAAATGTCAGAGCAGAAGCTTTATCCAGGAAGGTCATACCATTAGAATAATGCTCAACCCCCCATTAATCACTGGTGGAGTTGTTTGCAGTTAAATATTCATCAATTCCAAGTTAATGTGTGTACTACCCCTCACAAGGGCTCCATGGGGGTGGGTGTGTAGTTCTTTGGTACTGACTTATCTGTTTTTGGCTCTCCCTCATTTCCACCTGCAATTGAGAAACAAAGAGTTCTAAGATGTCTCAACTTTTATGGCTCATATTGGCCAAGTTAGGTTTTGTTTCCAGATTCAGCTTTGTCCTAAACCTCCTCAGATTCCCTCTGTGTCTGTGTACCAGAAGGTAGTGAGACAATTTTTGTCCATTTTCCCATTTTTTGTAGACTTCATGTTTGGGTTTTAAGGCAGTCCCTTTTTGTCATTTTTTTTTTTTTTAGTTTCTTGAAGGTCTTTCGAATTTGGTCTTGTGTTGGTACAACTCGTTCTAGTTTATGGGTTTGGGTTTTTTATTCACATTAGAACATTGGGATCACCAGATGTTCCTGTGCTTCTCTTGTAGCATAATTTCACCTCATTATATCAACAACATTCCTTAGAGAATGTCCCTCTAGAAGGCATATCATCAGTTGGGTTGTATTGTACCTTGGTACTATTAAGATGTGTCATGTCGGGGATATTTTTTTTATCTCTTTTTAATTGTAGTTGTGTTAATTTCCTTATTTGGATGTGTCACCTGAGCAGTTGAAATGTTAGTTAAACACCACCTCATTCCATGTTCACACCACATGATGGAAGGCATCAGACGATAAATGGAGAATTGATCATGAAATCTTATATTAAAACGCAGCCCATGACTAGGTGACATAGAGACCTTCCTCCTTCATCGGTTATAGGAAGTAAGTGAGGAAAAGAGAATTGAGCTGGGATCCAAGGAAGCAGATGTGTAATAACTGAGTGGCAAAGTGTGTTAACTAGTGTGACTTCATAGACAAGCAGCGTCTTCCCTCGGACAGGAACATTTGCATCTAGTTCTTCCTTTATGGGGACAACGGTTGTGATAGGGAGGTATTAATAATCTTTGGAATATTGTAAGGGGAGAGCTGATCACTTGCAGGATACTACCCAGTCACTAATGCTTAGGGTCTCCTCCATCTATGGCTTGCCAGGCTTCAAGTACACATTACTCAGGCCACCTGGCTGCAGGGCACCTGGCTTTAAGATAGAATTTCAGGATCATTTCCATTTTTGGCAGTTTTACAGACAAGTTCAAGAGGTAGTCTCCAAGTACAGTATTAACCTACTCTTGATCTCTTGGCGTACAATTTTGTTATTTAATATTATTTATATGAAAAATATATAGATGGAGATAAGGTAATGAAGTTGCTTGCCCCTTCCCGGTGTTTTCCAACTTTCATTGAAAAAAAATTGATATCAAAGAAATAAATTAACTCGCCAAAAGCGCCAGTGTAAAGGTGTTCATAGTGTACTGTCATCACCCTTTATAGTTGTGTCTTTCAGAGTATCATAAAACTGAAGTAATTAAACCTTGGAATAATACTTACGCGAGAGAATTACCCCAAAATACCCTAAAAGTTGATGTTCACAGCCCAAACAATTCCATATTACCTGCACCTCTTGGTCTTGTATTTGATTCCAATATCTTCAATACACCTGTTTTTTTTTATTTTTTTTTTTATTTCCATACTTTTGGATCAACCATTAGCATGCAAGGTGTGCCATGCTGTTCATTCCAGTGGCAACAGAGTGACAAGAATCAACCTTAGATTCAAAACACAGCCATTCTAGTAAAAAAAATTCCTTTATGACCACTCCTGTATCACTTCTTATCTACAACATTATCTAACAAATAGGAAAAATATCAGTTTAGGCCATTGTCATCCATAGGAGGAGTTGGCTGCAAAGTACAGAACGAGTGAACCAACGGGAGCAAAGTAATATACAGTACTGTATACCGCACTCTATTGTCCTCCCTATTACTGTATCACAACGAGAATGGAAAATGTGGTCCAAATATCAAAAGTTACCTTGCTGTTTCTTCTTTATTCATATTATGACCTATATGGGCTTTAGGTGAATGCCCATTTGTCAAGCAATATATTTCATCTTCACATTGAAACTTATCATATTTCTTATTTATTTGTCTCTTATTACTTCATTTCTTTTTACCCATCCACCAAAACATCTCAAATTTGCCTGTAGTGATGCATTCCCGGCGGCCTCGTCATTTCTTACCATATAGGTCCTACTGGTCGGTTTCTTTGGGTCGTGATGTTGTTATGACTTATTGTGGGTAAAACAGAGGTGTTCTTATCGTAAATGACAAATGAAACGAAACTGAATCTACGGCCAATTTTATCGGAGCTCGTCATGTTCTTTACCCCCGCTGCCTCATCCCTAACTACACATTCACTCGTCCTTCAATATCATTTACATTCTTTACACCCATACCTTTCCTGGTCACCTAACCTAACCAACACTCACTTTGGGGTCAATTTTCAGATGGTAATTTTCACTTAACATGCGGAAGATTGTGAAAAAGTTCCGAGACAGATCCAGTTTTTTGGTGGGGCTGTACATGTTAAAGATGAGAGACGAATGCTGATTGGCCGAGAGGATGTAAATGACGATGGCTGCATAAATGTTTATTGGTTCTTATATGTTCGGTGGGTTTTTTCTTCAGATATTTTCCTCTTCATGGTACAGTGGACTTACTATTACTGTATATGTATGAAAATAAGTTGTTTTTTTGTGTCCTTTAAGTGAAAATACCTTAGACCAGGCTCTGTTATGGGAGGTCTGCCTCGAGGCTATCATTACAGCCAAACCAAATAAGACAATCATGTGTCCATTAAAACTCTCTTATTCTTCACGTCCCTCATTAAAAAAATCCATCTGTTAACCCCTTGTGTACTGGGGTCGCCTCTGAGCTGAATAAAATCGTCTACTAATGGCCGTGAAATACTGAAAGTGGCGTCCCCATAGTGAAGGGGTTAATCAACTGGTATACACTCTCCTCATTTCATAATCAAATCTCACAAGCTTTCATTGCCATAAGGACCAAAACACATGGTAATCTTGCTTACTTTTACCCATGCATAATTTTCCCTTTAATTATTGTTCAGGTGCTTTGGCAATTTACCTGTTTATTAAGAGTCGTTACCATTCTATCAGACACACAGTACTTCTTTTTCTGTAAATTTCTCCAAAAGTTCATCATTTAAATTTTTTTTTCTCCAGTGGCTGAATATGTAACAAACCCCACATCTTGAGTCTCCATGAAGAATGTTTAGATTGAGCCTCTTTATTATAACTATTACAGTATACAATAGACTCCTGTTTGTATTTTAACACCCTGGATTGTTTGTACTGTACACGGTAAAAAAAAGAGAACTTGAGATCGTTATTTTAATACATACAGATATTGCCAGTGGTGCACGTTTTGTCAGGTGCCACGAATCTGAAATACCCTGTACAGTACCAATAAAATGTTTATATTTATCAGTACACACATAAGTACATCATACTGTATAATGAGAACGGTAAATAACTGCTATATCACGGCTCAACAAATAGGGAATGTATTTTTATATCGCACGGTATTGATAGTGTTGTGGTGTGAGGCCGAGACTGACCACTCACCCAGTTATGGCCATCACAACTATCCATACTCACTTGTTTATGGCCCCCCCATTGCAATTGAACTTTGATCATAGTACTGTATTTAAAATTAATAGTTACTAAAGATGGTTATATATATTGAGAGTAGGTGTAACAAGCTGAACATGCCAGGCAAGAGTGTAATGATTCCAGGCTGTGTCCAAGGGGAGTCCAGGGAACATATAATTGTAAAAATATCTACCAATTTTAGCTCAAAATTAACTCTTGACATTGTCTTCACTACATACATTTACACAACCTTATGTCACTCTCTCCTGCCTATGGAATAAACCTAACTACTGCTGAAGCTGAATCATACACATCATGTCCAAAATTAACCTCAAAATTGATACTGAGACATTACCTTAACCAGTAAAGTCATACCTTAACTATCTCTCTTCATATAATCTCCCTCACTGTACACAGCTAGCAGGAGTGGAAGAGGCTCTTATCTGATACAACTCTCACCCAATAAGCTCACCATGGTTGATATTTTAAGAATTGTGTTGTTCTTTGTTAGCCCTTCAGAGTTAGGTCACCACTAATGACCTAACGCATGACTTTTATCTCATTCCTGCACTTTCCACCCCAAATTGTCAGTACTTTAGAGAGTTTGCCGTACACGCCCTCTCCTCCCACATCCACTCATGGTTAATGTTTTATCAGGAACTATAGCAAAATACAGTCTTTACATAATTATACAGTAGACTATCATTATTATTTAACCATTTACAGTAACTTGTACTGTATTAGCATTTCAATACTAAATATATTTCCCTAATTGACCAGTCAGGAACAGTCTAATTTTTACCCTATAAGTTACATTAATTAATTCACTGTTGGTTGAGTCATGCTTCACCCAGGAACATTGATCCATATTTTACGGTGAGAAATCAGGAGTCTGCGGTGTTTGCTTACCTGTATCTGATGTATGGTGACTTAAGAGGAGAGACGTCTTAGCACATCTTTCATTCCTCTATACATCATCTTTTGTACACATACTATAATGTACTTTCCCAGGTGTGATAACTCCCACACAACCTTCTCCTCCCTCTTTGCTCATGACTCATCACACCCAGTCACTACTCTATCTCACCCTCTTCACTCTTAACAGATACAATAGAGGTGATGCCCTTGTGTGTATATTGTATTTATTTTCTCACCCAGACCTGTTCCCTGGCCACAGATCTCTAGTTATATCTTCATGTTACTGACAAGACAGTGATTGTTGTGCAATGTTACGTATCGTTGTCATCACTAAGAGTTACACGTTATGACTGTGTGTGTGTGTGTGTGTGATCCACGAATTGTATGCTAAAGTAATTTTTTTACTTCACCTACACAGACAATGAAGAAAGGTTTCACAGTACTGCAGACACACTTTCCATACCTTGCATTCCATAATGTTAAAACTTTGTAACAATCTGTCTTTTTTTATGTATATTTGTGTGGTATATTAATTACTTTCTGCATAGCGTCAAGTAATAGGAAATCCAATTATGCACAATATTCTGTTGTAAGGAGAGACAGATATTGGCCCTGAACCCATGTAGCATCTTATAATTATTAATAAATTGATCACATACAAGAACAGCACACTGACAGTTTTCTATTTTTATACTGTTCTTATCTTGGGAGAATAGTTTAATTATTTGAGTAAATAGAATTAATCATTAATTGGGGTTATTGAATTGGTTTACAAAATAGTTTTTCTTTTTTGATATTAACTTAATCAAGTACTAAATGACAGTGAAAAGATGATGTAGCATTTCCATAAATTACTATGTATAATAATTTGTTGGCCTCTTTAATAGGTATGATGTTATTTTCACTTTTATTGTATTTGGAATTGAAGTTATCAACAGCTTTTAGAAAATGCAAAGAATTGAGGCCTTGAGATGTTGGGAGATGGTCTACAGGACTTGTCCATAGTCTTGTAGGAGTCACTTCATTTATTGTTTTGATGAGCACTAAAATATATTGTGTAAAAAATGACTTACTTTACAATATTATTTCCCTTCATTTTAGCTATAGATGTTTAAATATATGACTAACAAGAAAAGATGACATTATGTATGTATAATTTTTTAACAACCCACAAGACATTGAATTATCTGCAGCACCTTCTGTAGAGAGCCAGAGGGTCTTTACATGGTATTGTCAGGATATGTTGTGTATATGGCCGATGCTGTGAGTAACCTTGTCAACCCTTCCTAAACATGTTTGAAGATTGATCCAAAACCCACTGTGTCTTCATGTTAGTGGTCATAAAGGGGGGTAAGACAGGGAGGCTAGAATTACAAAATGCCACAGGTATATAAGGGTACCAAATACTTCAGTTATATGCCTCAAAATTTCAGAATTAATGGGAGACTTGTATGAAGAGATGATAATATTGTATAATCAGAGAAGAGGTTCTTTCAGAAATCAATTTGTGTGATCAGCATCCAAAAAGGTGACACATCAGCCCAGGAGGTGACTCAGTAGGGAAAAATACATTATCATAATTTTCTTCATTATTTTTTTTCTCTATGTTACATGCACACGCAATCATTTATACAGAATGTGCAATTTTATTTTTGTTTTTTTAATAATTATCATAAGGTCAAAAACATAAAGGAAATAAACATTTCTTACGTGCACTGGCGTTAGCTCTCAGAGTGGGGGAGTGGCGCGGGGGGATCTCTCAGCTGTTCTCTCGTGTTCCATGAAATGATTTCCAAATGTTAATGCAGTATTTTTTCTTTTTATTGATCTATTGTTATTTTTATTTATTCCTCATGTTTAGTGTGATTGTAAAGTACTTTTGCTGTTTTTGTGACAAGTGACTATGAAGTGAGCAGTATAACTTTGAAAATGTCTAGCAAGTTGGTGCTGAAGGTTCCTGCATCTAGGAAGGCAAAGCTTGGCATTGTGTTGCGGCCCGGCTTGTTCTTAATGATGTGGTGTGGTGAGTGTTGTTTGTTTTCTATTTATTTTATTAGTGTAGAAATTTGGTTTTTTCAGTGATACATCTGTGTCGGACTGGCTGGGAAACGTATTCCATTGAACTCCATGTTATAATGACCTCAATTTACAATACAGTATTTTGATTTGTGATGTGGTATTGTGGAAAGTAACCCCATTGTAAGTGGAGGTTTACCTATATGTACAGTATTTTCTCAATTTAATGAACTAATTCGAGCCACCCATTTCCGTTAAATCAAAATTTATGCTAGATCGACCTTCCGTTATTTTCGCTCAATTTAGCGAACTAGTTCACTAAATTAAGCGCGATACCTTTAAATTCTGCGCCAAATGCGGTGCTTGGAGCATGGGGTTTGTTTACAGCCACTCGGTCTCTTAACAGTTACCCTACACAACATCATCTAACAATAAGTGTCCTTCAGACTAATGCCTTAGACATGACTTAATCATTTAGTTATCTTTAAAGAAATATTACAGAAGTGAAACATTGTGACCAGGACACAGAGGTTTGAAGTATCACCGGTAGAATCCAACTCCTTAACTAATACTTTTATCCTCTTCGCCACTGATCGGCTTGTTAGCCGCTTGGGCGATCGGTCACGTCTCTTTTCCATTATATTCTTCACCTTCAAGAGCTTGGGGAACCTCCAGCAACACAATCTGATGACCGAGAAAAATTAATACAAGTAACTGACTGACTGACTTGACCGAAAACTCTAACACACTGTAAAAGTTTTCCCATTTGATTCTCTCATCAGTACAGTACAGTATTCATTAGCCCTTTAACAATACAGAAGAGTTTAACTTTTTGGAACTTGATTTAACTATTGTGAAACTCTCTTAATCTGGCTTCTCTCTCTTCAATATTGTACACAGGAATCTGGTACAGGTAGTCCCCAGTGTATTTCACCTGAGATTAGATACCCCAGTTTATTTCACCTGAATTTTAGACACCCCAGTTTATTTCACTTTCAGATAAATCATTAAATAATCATAGCCTAACCAAACCTTACCTTACCTAACCTAACATAACTCTACCAGGTATCCACACCAACCTTGCTGTCTATACTGTACAATAAAACAAAAATATCTTTTGTGAAAATTTCATTAGAAACAATTTGGCCACAAGCCTGAATTACACCTCTACTACAATTATTTGCAGATGAACTTTACTTTAAGAGGTTTCTATGTACACTTTCAAAAAGGATTATCACCATAATTTAACAACTGTAGCTATGAGTGTTAAATGAGGACGAAGGCTATGTTAAATAGCTCTGGTAAGTACGTCCTGTTGATGATGAGATAGTTGAGTGAGGTGAGTAGGAACCCGTCAAGGGAAGAACGGATATATATCCGTCTTCCTCTCTCGAGGGAAGACGGAACCATCCATGATGGCTCTCAATAACGTCTTCCTCTGGTGAGTGATGTCAAACTACTGCCGCAATAGGTGGCCAGAAAGCCTTTGGAACTCTTTTTCAGCCTTTCTATTCTCATAACTTAAGGCCATTTAATAAACTTTTCCCACAGTCATTACTGAATGATCTTTGATGCATGTTATTTTTCTTTTTATCTAACTCAATTTGGGATTAATTGTATTACCATATTTTACATTTGTTGCCCATGGAACGTCATGAATTAAACAAGCTCACTTTATACCAATAGTAATAAAGTGTTTTTTATTATTAATAGTCATTACAGTTTGATTTTGTTTCAGTACCAAAGAGTATATTAACTATTAGTGTTATATTTGGCTGTCACTAGATATATTTTAATTGTAAATGAAGGCGTAACTATGACGTCACAGTCTTCTTTATGTTAGTTATTACTTTCTCCCGCTACGGCACAGGACGAGGTGAGGACCGCTGGTGTGGCGAGACGTGGCATGTCCTCAACAACACATCGTTCGAGTATAAAATAATATTGTTTGTTAACAGAAAAATACCTGCACACAAGAAGAAATTGTAGTAAATCTGAATAGAGATATAGTGATCGTTCAGATGTGTATGCATCCTGTGAAGAGGAAAAAAGAAAAGGAAAAGTAACAGACGTGACCGATCGCCCAAGCGGCGTGAGGTGAGGTGAGGTATATGATGGTGAGGTATATGATATACTTAATTAGAGGTCTACTTACGTGTAAGTAACAGAACTACACTGACTGCATATAGGTTACACTCTTAAGTGTATACAGTAGTTACACTGAGGCGCAGACCAAGTTTAACTTGCGAACAATTGTGATTATACGCTTTACACCTTTACAGTAAACTAAATTTAATAAAACTACAATTATCTAACTGAAACCGTAACTAACATACCAGTAAATGTGATGCAAAGATATAGATACCATCTATATTGCAACAAATAATGCACAAAAACTGTAAATCATGTATCACAAACATCATCTGAAGTTACCATCGATATACAGTGCTCTTCTTTGTAAGCCTATAGCTTCTATATCGAAATTTGGCACTTTCAATGTTTGTTTTCTGATTTTACACAATTTGTGTAATATATATTTTATGTCGTAGTTCTAATCAAAATACAATCGTACTTTACCAATCATGTCTCACTATCTTCGTTTGGTTGCTGTAATTTCTTCAGCTTGCATCTTTCACTGCTTTACAATATAGTGTTCAAAATAGCCTTTGACAAAACTATCAAGAACAGTTGACTCTGGAGAGATCCTTCACAGAGCAATGGCTTCCTTCCTTCGGCATGGCCACCTCTAGTGGCTGGCCATTAGGTAAATAAGGTAAAATTGGTTTTGGTCCCTGGGATATACTAAAGATTTTCCCGCTTGGGATATTGATCTCCGAGATATGCTAAGACTCCGTAAACTGAAAATATCCAAAGGAAGGCCACCAGATTGGTGCCTGCACAGGGCACCTCAGGTACCCAGAGGGATAAGAACACCTCCAGTTGCCTACTATAGACGGGCAAGGAGTGCTTTAAGATAAACACCTCAAAGGACATTACTAAGTCAAGTCAAGTGATCATGTGGGGTACAAGATGTTGGTTCTTTCTCCTCCATCCTGTGTGAGTGGTCACTCCGGGGTCACCATTTGTGGGGTTATGAGATATTTGGTTCTCACTCAGGATGGGATGGAGAAAAGAAACTCACAATGTGCTCTCTGTATACATGTTGTATTCGATGTACAATGCTGGGAAGGCAGCATGGCTACAAGCGCTGAGTAGAGAGAGCTGGTTGGTGAGGATGCTCAGAGGAGGACCAGCTTGTGGGTCGCCATGCTCGCCGGCGGGAGAGAGGACCGCCAGGTAGGAGCGGAGGAGGAGTAGCTAGAAGAAGAGGGAGGTCACCACGAGGTTAGGTCTTATATAGCGGAGGTAGGCGTGGCTTAATAGTTGACCTCCGTGATGTAAGGTGGCGCTGGTTGACCCAGACCACGAGGCATACACTGGGGAATTCGCGGGGTCGGCTACTCAGCGACAAGCGTTTGTAGGGGAGGAATCCTCTACAATCATTTAGGGTACCGTCCATGCTTTGCCTATAGTTGCCGTTTTATTTAGTATCAGTACCCAGTTTCCGAATTTTTATCAAAACTTAACATTAAATTAGCCTAACCTGACAGTTACCTGATCGAATCGATCCATAGTGAAAAAAATCACATTCCAAGGACTGTCTTTCAATCATGCGAGCCAACAGGGACAAATAGTAAATGTTAATTATGACAGGCAAAGCATCAACTAACCACCACGGTATATGAACTCTTTGCACGGAGTTGTAACCGTAACTGAGTTCTAACCCAACGGCTAAAAGCTGGTAAGTAGTGAAATGTTGGATAAAACAAACTAGTAAGTAAAGCAACAGATCATGAGGCTTGTTAGCGACAACTTGGGTCGTTGAGTGATCTATTTCTTAATTCCTGTTCACATTTCCAGTTATAGAATATATCAATATAAATTATATTCTTATTATATTTATCAATTTCAAATATTATATTTTAATATTGACAAAATGAGCTAGGCGACGTTGCAATTAAAATAAATTGAAAATCGAACTCAAGTCATGACGTCATTCCAACTGTGACGGTTTGTTTGTGTGTCCGGCCGTGGCTCAGGAAACAGCGAGACCGTCTGGCTCAGGGAGGACACTTACATATGTTCAGACATGAGGCAGTTTGTGATTCAAGTGGTCATTCCTGTGACTCTTGTGATATGTATTCTTTTTTCACTTCCAATGGTGTGTGGCCACGGCCATAGTCATGACCACCATGGCCATACTCATGACCATCATGGCCATACTCATGACCATCATGGGCAGGTACAAGAAGAAGAAGAACCTCCGGCATTTAAATGGAGTAAACAAGCAAACGAGCCTTATCAGCGAGAAGAACCTGTTCACGAGGAACCACACGTCCACCATGAAGCAGATGGTTCAGCTCCTGTCACGCCACAGAAAAACAATATATGGCTGGAGGCACTTTGTGCTACTCTAGTTATTAGTATTGCTCCATACTTGATTCTTTTCTTTATTCCCGTGACAAACAGTAAAGAACATGAGCCGTTTCTGAAGGTCCTTCTTGCATTTGCCTCCGGTGGTCTTCTTGGAGATGCATTCCTGCATTTGATTCCTCATGCACTCATGGCCAAGGCAGCAGCTGGTGGTGACTCACACACTCACTCACACTCACACTCTCATGAAGCTGACGGTGAGGCTGGTCACTCCCACGATAATAGCATCGGCTTGGCTGTGCTGGGGGGCATCATCGCATTCCTCGTTGTGGAGAAATTTGTGCGCATCTTTAAGGGGAGTCATTCGCACTCCCACTCTCATGCTGTTCCTGCAGTACAAAATGAGAAGACCAAGACAAACAGTGGAGAGAAGACTGATGATGAGAAAAGAAAAAAGAATGAAAAAAAGAAAAATTCAAAACAAGCCGATAAAAAACCTGAAGGTAAGTCTGTATGTTGGTATTTGTTTACACTCCTCGACCGGCAGCCAGAGGACCATTTTGCTATAGGAGACAAAGGCATTTTTACCTCAAGAAAAGGGCTAAATCTGAGCGAGGAAAACGTGTCGATATTACTTGTACAATTTTTTGTTTTTGGTATTATCGTTCCGGTCATCTGGTTAGGTTAGGCTAGATATCCAAACTTAGTTTCTCTGATGGTTTTTGAGGTGTTTTGAAAGATTTGGACCTTCATATCTGTCAAAAATCACTAGTTTTGTGGTTTTCCCCCACCCAAATACAGGGGTGACCAAAACGATAATTTTACTGCCACCAGCATCCTAACCCGGGGCTTAAGGGTTAAGTAGTTTTCAGTCTTCGTCTGTGAAGAGATGTTATCTGCGTGAAACCGAATTAATTATGAGTGTGTTTACATTACGTATGCGCAACGTTGACTGACATCATCCAGTCGTGACCAATGATGTATCGATCTCATCATGCAATTTTTTCTTAACCAATTGCATTTGAATTTGTTCAAAGGGAGCAGCCTGGGTGTATTTAAAAGGAGTGTCCATACAAATAATGACTGTGAAGGATGGCAAGAAAAGGACAACTTAACTTCTATCTGTTAATCAAGCTCCTCCATAATGAAGCAAAACTATTGACACTCCAGGTATGGGTCAAGTATGTAACTCACCAAGGACAGCTCTTCACACTGTGGGATGAATTCAGTAGTGGACGAAGATCTGCTAAACATTAGCTACGAGCCGTTTATCACGTGACTGTTTATCTGTGATTTTTGTACTTTTATGCTGCTTTTTTTCATTGTACTTTTGTACTTTTATCATTCATGCAAAAATATGTATAAAATGTGTTTATTAACTCAAGTGGTTCGAGTTGGTACAGTAAACCCTCCAGTTTGGCGACCAATTAGTGCCGAAAAAACTTGCCAAACCAGAGGGCTTAATCCAGTGGGAAAAAGCCTAATTCGTACCGAGGGGCCACCCAAAGTCTTCATTTTTTCCTGTTTTACCCACATGTAACCAATATTTTATTGCTGAAAGAGAATGAATTATTAGTTAATCAACATAAACATAGAAAACCAACCTTAAAATTAAAGTTGAGGAGCTTAATGCACACTAACCTGGTATCTGAGTACTTTATCATTCTTCCAAACTGAAAGTTTGGAAGTTGAACATTCTTAAGTAGAGGAGCACCTGTACTGTAGTACCTTACCTTATTGCAGTACTGTATTGTACTTGGGCTTTGTGTTCCTCGTAGACGTCATCCTCTCGTGCCAACTCATAATAAAGCAGTATTGCTAAACTATCATTTATAAAATTAAGAAATTAAATAAAATACCTCATAATTATTCTATATAATTTTTATTTTGCATTTGACCCCAAAAAATGCCCAAGTAACAATTTTGGTATTTTTCCAACGGGCCACAAGGGCCGGTACAACGACGTCACAGTCAAGCGGCAGCACTGCCCCCAGATACTTTTGAGGCCATTATTCCACGCGAGAACACTGTGCCAAGCGAGAGGAAGTAAAAAAAAGAAAGACAAAGCCCAAGATCACTCAAGCAAGCAGCGGGAATGTTGATTGATGCTTTCAAAATGGTTGCTGAACAGCTGACTGGCACTTTGTGCCCAGTAGTATTAAGCGATATTTATCTTGCACTTATTATTTTACAATTATTAGTTGTGATTGCATTTAAATTTTAACTCTAGCCAAAGGTGAGGGTTTGGTCGCCATAATGGAGGGTAGGGTACTTCGAATTTAGACCACCAACTTCTAATTCGCCTAACTGGAGGGTTTACTGTTTTTGATGGTCCGTGTAGTATGTGGGCCGAGTTGGTCTGTAAAACAGCTAATTTACCAAACAGAAATAAATTTAGTTACTGGTATCATGAAGGGAATGGGACCAACCCTTTATGCACAATTTTGTATTTCAGCATCAAATTCAAGATTATTTTCAGGCATAATCACGTGGCAACCAGATAGTATTTCAGGTTACCGGCACATGTTACCTGAAGTTATATGAAATGTCCATTACGGGTATTTACAGTTACTTGTTAGTCTGGAAGTAAAGGTTAACACAGTACTGCACTGTACTTTGTTAGTCTGACACTGTAACTTCTGTTCAGTATCTGTATTTCAGAAGTTTTACTATAGGAAAAGGTTATTTGTTAATTTCAAATTAGTTGTTAAAAATTTTAAATTTAATTTAATGGACTAAGATACATCATTATTATATTTTACCCATACCTGTTACTTACTGTACATGGTTTAGGTGTCATTACTTTTTATTTATTTATTTATTTTTTACAGGGATTAGCCCACCTGGGCACAGGTCACTGACCCACATCGTGGCCTGGGGGGCAAAAATTTTATAATAATGACAATAATAATAATAATTAGTCATAGTAAATAAAGTTTATAATAAATTAAAAAATTAAATAATAAGAATAACAACAATAATAATAACACGTGATGGCATAGTGTCCCAGTTGCTAACAAAAGTGAAGGTACAGTACGTCTGCGGAAGTATGAATTATTAAAGAAAGAGGTCGTTTCTCTACCTTTGTTGGTGGAGAGTAAAATGACCAGGTGATAACTAATGGTGGGAAGATATCGTTTCCTTCCACCGTGCCTTAACCCCCTTGTGTGCGGCCTACCCTCTCAGCTGAATAAAATTGTCTGGCATTAGCTAAATAAAATTGGTGTCCCTGTAGTGAAGGGGTTAAGTAGAAAACACTTCAGAATACATACGCTATATATTTATACTTCGGAGTTTTGCTAGTACAGTACAGTACATTATGCTTGTACAGTACAAGTACTTATAATTTATTTCTTTAAAAGTAAGGCATCTGCATTTCATTTAATGACATGAATTGTTATTTTACAGGAGATATAAAGGTTGCTGGATACCTCAACCTGGCTGCTGACTTCACACACAACCTAACTGATGGGCTTGCAATTGGTGCCTCATTTCTTGCCGGCAAGAATGTTGGGATAGTCACCACAGTCACCATCTTTCTGCACGAAATTCCTCATGAAATTGGAGACTTTGCTATTCTTTTACAATCTGGATGCAGCCGAAGAAAGGTGAGTACAGTACAGTACAGTACATTATATTGGTAAGGTTAATTGAGGCACCATGGGACCTTTAGGGTAGTTCCCTGAATATCTGTGTACAGTATATATAATTCAAGCCTTCAGAGATTTGCACGAGACAATAAAATATTTAATATTCATAGCAGGCATCTACTGTGAGCTGCAGTACAGCCTAAACTGGTGAACAATACTCTGCCAGCTTACTGCATTTTATTTCTCTTTTATTTACAGTATTGTGCATAAGTTCTGTAAATAAACATGTAAAGTATTTGCTTACATTATTAATCACTGTCTTACATAAATGTCACAGTGTGTTCCTCCTTGAAGTGGGTTTAAATAGCTTACTGGTAAGTTTTCTTCATGAATATTAATTATTTCTATACAGTATTTTTAACTAACTCATAAAAGTATGAAGACTGGCCATAAATCATTGATGATAATTGGTATTAGTTTATAAGTGTAGTTTAAATGTATCTGTACTGTACTGTATACTGTACAGTACTGTGCTGTATACAGTTTTTTGTACTGTACAGTGTGTTTTATTTTGTGTTTAGTGAACTATTAGACTTTACTAAGATTAAACCAAAAAATTGTATTTTTAAACTGTAAAATTCTTGAAGATTTTCCATTATTGTACAGGTTGTACCTCTCTAGTCTGGCAACCTCAGGACCTGACCGGTGCCGGACCATGGAAATTCACCCTTTTCCTGGATAGATAGTGACTTGTGCTTATGCTTGGAAGCACTAGCACCACTTACTCTACATCATGGTCTCTTTGAAGACATATTGAAGGGTTAAATGTCGTATAGTAGCTTCTCAAATTTCGCGAGTTTTTAATTCAACGTATTTTATTGGAACACACAAAAAATAAATAAAAATTTTGACAGCGGAAACTTGAATTTCGACGGGTTTGAACGGCCCGCCAACGTGCAGACGACGTGCATAATCGTGTAAACAGCGTCATTTCTCTTATGTACAA
The DNA here is from genome assembly GCF_018991925.1 of Homarus americanus. Lineage (NCBI taxonomy): Eukaryota > Metazoa > Arthropoda > Malacostraca > Decapoda > Nephropidae > Homarus > Homarus americanus. The sequence goes on from NW_024724693.1 coordinate 2,501,068, forward strand.
AAGATTCATTATTGTTTATTACTGAAGTCTTTTTTATTGAATTAATGTTTGTGTGCAAAATGAGCAATACAATTCATTAATAATACGTAGAATATTAAAACACATGAGGAAATGACACAGCATTGTTTTCGTTGATTACAAAACCAGTGACTGACTGGTTCTACATATAAAACTGAAGAAAATAAGACCTTGGTTGTAGGTGTAGTAAAATTAATATGGTTGTTTTAAGTAATGTTATTTTATGTTAATAAATGGAACAATAGAAGTAGCTAACGATAATGGTAAAGAAAAGAGAGATCGCGTATGTAAGTGCGCACACGTGAAAACATAAGAATATGAAAGCAACACTTATTTACTGTTCATATATATTTTAATTAATGTTTCTGAATTTGTTTTTATTGAATTAATGATTGTGTGTGCAAAATTAACAATACAATTTATTAATAATGAGGAGACGAGACGGCTGCCGGCATTGTTTATGTTAAAGCTTACGAAACCAGTGACTGATTGGTTCTACATATAAAACTGAAGAAAATAAGACCCTGATTGTAGCTGTAGTAAAATTAATGTAAAAAAAAATTAATATGGTTGTTTGAAGTACCTGTAATGTTATTTAATGTTAATAAATGGAACAATATAAGTAGCTAACCATTAATGGTAAAAAAAAATTGAGACTGCTCGTATGTAAGTGCACACATGTGAAAACATATCGTCATTACTCTACATAAGAATATGAAAGCAACACTTATTTACTGCTCATATATATTGAAGGGTTAAATGTTGTACTCTGTAAAGACAAGCAGAGAGAGCAGCCGAACTGCCGGATGTAAACAAACCTTAATTTCCCGCGGCTTTGTTGTTGTTGTTTTTTTTACGGGGATTAGCCCACCCGGGCATAGGTCACCGACCCACATTGGGTCCTGAGGGGCAAAAATTTAATACTCCTGTAATAATAATAATAATTCAGAAAAAAAAAAAAAAACTGCCTATTGGACAAACTGAAATCGTTCCGGACCACGGGAGTTTCCGGACCACAGAATGCCGGACTAGAGGGGTACAACCTGTATTGTGAAATTTTCATCTGTATCTCAAAAGTTGTTCCTTTCTTTTTGGGTTCTAATAATGCATATTTCTATATCAAGTATCGTGATGGATATATGTAGTATTTATTTTTATATACTTTTATATATCTATTTATTTTTATTTATTAACATACTTACTTTTATTTATTTATTTACTTTTATTTCAGGCTATGATGCTGCAGCTGGTAACTGCTTTTGGTGCTCTAACAGGCACTGTGATCTCCTTATTGGCTGATGGTGCAGGTAACATTCACTTTACTTTTAGCTGCATCAGTTACCTCCACTAACTAACTGACGCAGTGTTGGACTGAAAGAGTAATTTTAAGATATGCAAAAGCGTTGGATATACTGAAGTTCTTGTGAGGAAGTTTTATGATGTGTGGATCATTAACATGTGACCAGCCAGTAAAACTCCTGGCTGAACTTACCCTTGCCAGAGGTGAGGATATAGCCTTTGCTGTAAGTATCCCCCTCACCTAGTTTATTGACAGTCAAAGATTCATCCCATTGTTATGGCATTTGTCTCAAGGATCAGTGAGGCTGCTGATCTGTTGATGAAAACCTAAAAATTAGATTCAGGCATTTTGATCGCCTTCAGTCTGAAAAGGAAGTTTATATTGTACTACAACCCCAGCAGTTCCTGTCGTGACATTGCCATTGATACTTGTGTACAGTTTGAGCTTTTATGATCAAATTTTTATGTGAAAACTATGGGGTTAAACTATATATGCATAGTATTTTTGAGTGGTTAAAATTTAGGCATTTCCTTGGGCCATTTATAGTGAATGGTAGCTACCCAGTATATGCCGACACTGCTAGTAAGCTCCTTTATCCTGGTCTTGCCACCATACCTCTAGATTCTTTCTTTATGTTGCTACATGGAGAACAGAACCTCGTCCACTATATACAGGTAACCCCCGTTTAACGATGGGGAGGCGTTCCTAAAACCCTAACATTAAACAAGGGACAATATAGCATGTAGGTGGAATGTTACCATTATTACATGTGGAATAATCATTACAATACTCTAATGTGGCTTACAAATAATATCAAACCATACAATAAGACAAGTTAAGAGCAGGAGTGTTTATGTGTGGCAAGTGATTGTGTGCGTGGTCTCGTGAAGGCAGTGAAGTGCTACAGTTATTTTTCCACTTGTAATTTTTGGTAGATATGTGTAACTTCATTTTTTTCACACATTTACTGGTGTATATTATTTTATCTTATTCCTCATAGAAGTTGATAACTGCCAGGAATTCAGTTTCAGAGTTGGTAACACTGTTCATAGCGTCGGCTGTTGTGGTCACGGCCAAGACTCGTTGGTGTGAAACTGGCGTCTTGCTACAGATTGTCTTGGATTAGGCCTAGTATTTGTCAAAAGCTATGGTTGAATTATAAGAGATGCATGAGATCAGTTTATGAGTATAGTATATGTTCGTCAGGCTGTACTGTACTATACTGCCTTCATTAGGATCAACATAGGAGGATAACTGTTATTTTTATACTGTACTTTATTATTTGACTATTACTAACGTTTTGCCACGTACTGTACCACAACACTTACAATATTTGGAAGTTTAAGGTGAATGGTGTTTCACTTGGCACTTATCTGTTGGATTGCACCAAGTCAATACTGTACTGTACTGGTTTGTTCTGCATTACCCCTGTACCTCTATAGGACTCCTCATGGTAGCCAGTCAGTAGGGTTGAATTGTCTTTGAAACTATTGTATGGATCTTTTGGTTTCCATTGTACCTTATCTCTATCTCCCTCAGTGATCACTTTGAAAGTTTGTAAATCTAGATTGATGGAAATTAAAAGTTGTTCATTTAATGTTTGTGGAATAATAGCTTGGCTGGCTGGTGACACAGTTACAGCCCAAACATACACACCCAAGCTCTTAATTTTTCTTATTTCATAATTTATAAGTTATTTATTTTTAAGTCATGTTAGAGTATTGAAATTTTTTTTCTACAACGTAACATACTGTAGTTTCATTACAAGTAACAATGGCAACATGCGGACCCTCTCACAGGCCACAGCTGACTGGCAACGTGTTTTGTTTTTAATTGTGATCTTTGTTCCGATTGGTCAAAATCAAAACGAGCAACTGTCACATTGCAATCTTGATGAAATCCATTAATTTTTCTTCTTAAATTGTGAATTAAGGCGATCTACTCATTCTTACCTACATTGGCATATGAATATAGTTTTCATTGTCAATTATTTTTTGAGCTCTATTGTATTTGACTGGTAATTTGCTCTACAGATGAGTCTGCCACAGCTTGGATCCTGCCATTCACCGCTGGTGGCTTCATCTACATTGCTACAGTGTCCGTCATCCCAGAACTGCTAGAAAATACTCGGTTTTGGCAGTCTGTGTTTGAAGTAGTTGCCCTCCTCAGTGGTGTAGCTCTTATGATGGCCATCGCCCACCTTGAAGAGATGGGTCATGACCATTAACCAGTTGGCAGATGTACTGTTACAGAACAGACTCTGGGTAATAGTAACAGCTGTATTTTGTATTAATATCTGTTGATATAGATTTGATTTTGTTCTTTATTGCATCTTCTAAAACTTTTTTTTCTTTGGAGGTAAGTAATTATAGAAGTTACAATTCATTTAATTTTTTATACTGTGCTCTTTGTATGTGCTGTAAATCTCCATTTAAAATTTATATCACTGATATCCTCTTCAAGATTATTGATTACTGTAAAATATAGGAACTTGGATTGATTGAAATAGAGTAAAGAGACAGATGTTAACACTGTTGGGTCGGCACATGAGACTTGCTATATGAGATACAATGATGGTCTTTGTCACACTAGCATTATAAATAAATTATCTACAAACAGTATTTTCATGAGTAATCATGATACAATGATTATTTCTGTATGTACTGTAAGTGCAAGTAGTACACAAAATTTGTTTATGCTTAGTTAAAATGTTTACAGGGCGTCCTCGCCTAACGTCGGGATTACGTTCCTAAAACTGCGATGTTATACGAAACAACGTTAAGCTGATCAATTTTCCCCATAAGAAATAGATAAAATACGGGAGTTACAATCCTGAGCCTGTTTTGGCCCCATGAAATACATTACATATACTGTACAGAAAATCATTGCCATTTATATATAAAATATTGCATACATATACAACTACTAAGTTTGTATCGGTACTCACCGGTGGGCGGAGGTGGTAGAGCGAGTGTGTGGTGGATAGTGAAGCGGAGGAGGCGGATGACGGGAGGGGAGGAGCGGAGGAGGAGGGTGGGAGTGGAGGAGGGAGGGTGGTGAGTCACTGAGACTGCGCCGAGCCGAGAGAGTCTAGCGCCGCCAGACAAGAGAGGGTGATGCGCCGTTAAAAGTAGTCCATGACGATGCAAAACGACGTAGTATCGGATCACCGGGACGTTTAACGATTTTTTGCTCTCTAAACTTTATCGACGTAGTACCGAAACAACGTTAAGCGCGGACTTACTGTATTATTCGCTTCATACCTTCGTTATTTCGTGTGATTGCAATATGAACCTTTTTCCATTATAAAGCGTATATGTTTAGGAAAAATAGTTTAGAAGAAAAGTTGTGAAAAGATTAATATTTCACCAGGGAGAGGCATCAGGAGGCACCACATGGTACCGTCTCCTTGACCTGTTTATAATATCCCGCCCCTCAACTCTCGCCAGTAACATGAGAAATGGGCAAGAGCTGCAAGATGATGAGTGGGAAGTGTAGGTCAACGTTATATCCTGGGTCCTGTAAACACTAAGGGGAGACTGGTGTGGTTACCTTGGAGTGCAGTCTACATAGTTGCCAGATTGAACCGATGTTGCCAAATGTGCATCTTGCGTGTATAGCATTCATGTGTCAACAGATTTTTTATTTATTTTTCAATTCATACATAAATTTGTGCATGAAAACCGTAAAGCGATAAGTTACATCATATGCAATTTTGCTTACGAAAATCCCAAGAGTGTTGATAGCATCATGTGTGAGGTCTTGTTACATGAGGTAATTGTATTTCTCATTGTCTTTTATATTGTAATACATTACATCTTTTGGCGAGGTCTTGTTGCACAAGGTAGTTAGTTTTCCAAAATCTTTGTCAAGATTTTCCACAATCTTAAAGATTGTAATATTTTTTTGTGTGTTTTTGGTCGACGGTGAAAATTTTGCGTAACCATAAAAAAGTTACATATTCAGAAAGAATATACACTACAGTGTATACAGGTATACTGTATAAGTGTTTCTTTTAACTGTAATAGTTAATGACGTATTACTTGTTCAGTACAGTGGTCCCTCGATTAATGAACGGTTCAATTAACGAAATTTCGGTTAACGAATTAGCTCCCATAAGGATTTTCAGTTCCATTAACGAACAAATCTTCCATTAACAACAGCCTTACGAGAAACACGCTTTGTTGTGCGCATCAGCTGATCGACTAGTCCGCCGATACAGTAATTGGTTCTATGTTTACATTCGTTTCCAGTGGAGTAAATATCAAGAAAGTTGTGCCCTTGAATATTTTTGCATTTTTATATTAAAATTATTGGTCATTCTGAAATTTAGTTAACATATTGATAATATGTACAGTACAGTACAGGGAACAGTTTTTGTGTGCCCTTCAGCTGATCGAATCACCCACCAACGCTTCTCAGTTTAACTTTGTTTACAGTGGAGTGAACATCGAGTTTGTTGGTCTCTTGAATATTTTTTTAATTTTTACATTAAAATTATTGGTCATTCTGAAATTTAGTTAACATTGATAATATACAGTGCAGAAATTATGAAACACGAAGAAGGCATTAGAACCAATGCACTCTGTAAAGAATATGGCATGTCATCATCGACTGCCTCTACAATCAGCCAATTGATATGTAAACAAAACTGCCAGGAATACGACATACACACCTCAAATAAGTTAAAATACTGTACAGTATTCTATTGTTTTTTATTTATTATTGTACTGTATTTAGTTTATATTTATTGTTTTGTTAATTCTATTACTGGTATACAGTACTTTGTATGTAGTGTATACTTTTTCTGTGAGTTGGAACCAATTACCCAATACAGTGGTCCCTCGGTTAACGAACACAATTCGTTCCAGAAGGTCGTTCGTTAACCAAAAATTTTGTTAACCGAAACCATTGTTTCAATGGGATTCTGGGTAATTGGTTCCAGCTCACCGAAAATTACATACAAAGTAAAAATAAATGCAGTAAAGTACACTTACTTTGAGGTGTGTATGTAGAAGGCTCCTGGTTGATGATGATGGGAATTAGAAGTGGGGGTGGAGGAGAAGGGAGAAGAGAAGGAAGTGGGGATGGAAGAGAAATCACCCTATGCTTCATGCCGTCATTTCACCCATAAAATTTTTAGTTCACTTGGTGTAATTCAAGATTATTTTCTTTAAATCAACACTGCACTGCAGTAAAAATGTAAAATTAGTTTATCTTCAAGAGAGTCTCAAGCAAGATGGTACTCCACTGAACAGAGACACAAACTGACGCCATGCTGGGTGAGTCAAGTGGCTGTTTGGCGTGCTAAAAACTAGTTTCCTGTACTTCAATTATGTTAAATAATTGTTAAAATGACTAAAAAATTTAATATAAAACTTGGAAAATTATTGAATAGTACAACCTTCTTGATATTTACTCAAATGGGAACAAATTTAAGCCCTAGAACCGATTTTTGTATTGGCGGACTAATATTCCAGTTGGTGAGCAAGTGAAAACATCTTGAGAGGAATTCGTAAGGAATTCGTTAACTGAATTTTTTTCGTTAACCGAATTGAAGGTTCTTATGGAAGGTAATTCGTTAACCGAGGGGTCTCTGTATCCCATTGAAATAATAGATTCAATCAACGAAATTTTCGGTTAACAACAGACTGTGGAACCAATCAAGTTAGTTAATCGAGGGACCACTGTGCCAAGTATACCCAGATCTCCACGCTCATGAGGTAACAACACTTAGACATGACCTTGGTGACACATTGTCAGGTTACAAAACTTTTATTTTATTCATATTGATTTGTTATTATGGACCAATAAGGGCAGTGATCATACATTGTACTGAACACTAAACCTCGGGACACAAGGAAGGCGTGTAACTGACATTGCACCCAACTTCCTTCGCTTCCCCAACTAAAATCGGGTACCAATTCACAGCCGGATCAACTGGGGGTGCCCGGGTAAGGACGAGCAAGATCTCAGAGAAGAAGTTAATACAGTACTGTATCCTCTCGGCAGCTAAACCTTTTGACAAGGTGATAAAGCACTAGAGAGGCTGTGAAGGGACAGTGAAACATGTGGATGTGCACCAAAATACTCAAATATAAAGTGGACCGGCTGACTAGCCTCAAGGCTGGACAGTAATTGAGGTGTTGATTGTATGTAGAAGTCCGCGTGCTTTATTGGGCTAATGAAATATATATATATATATATATTGATAAAATCACACAGGAAAAGGGAAACAACGGAGCACCATAGCTTTCGTGTTTATTCAAGACATCTTCAGAGGCAACTGGATTACATGGACAGAGAGAGGCTTAAATATACAGAGTGACCTTATTAAACATGAGGTCAGGTCATAATGATGTCATCCACTAATCCCCACACTAACACACACGTAGAGGAGCTTAAGAGATGGGGGCGACGTGACTTGTCAGGTCAGGTCAGGTCAAAAATAAGGGACCCACTAAATAACTATCATACATCTAGATCAAAGGTTTTCAAAGCATTTTTAACCTTGGGCCACTGACAAATAAATTTATGTAACATATCAGTTTTGAACTGACCATCACTAAGGTTAATGATTTTAATTTCTTAATCAAACTAGCTTCAACCAGAAGTCTTTTTGTGACAAGATGATTTGAATACTTCTAAGCTTTTTTCCCAAGCAATGGGATGATTATTATTCCTAACATGAACGAACAGGGCACTGCTTTCAAATGCTGTTCTGATATTGTACTTATGTTGTCTGATTCTGAGCTGCAATGTTTTTCCTGTCTGTCCTACATAATTATCATTACATTTGCTACATGGAATACAATAAACACTTCCATTTACATTCAAATTTGGGCTATTTTTTATTAACATATTGGTAATGGTTGGGTCATACTTGAAAGCAACATTAATATTTAGTAGTTTGAGGGACCGAACTAACGGGACAAATTCATTACGATAGGGCAGAGTCAAAATATTCTTAAGTGTAGGAATTTTCCTGGTTTGAGAGGAATGAAAGGATTTTTTAGCCCTTTTAAAACAACGATCAACAAACACAGAAGGGTACCCAAGTTTTTGTGCAATGGAACGAATGTGTTTCAATTCATCATCAATAAATTCTGCGTCAGAAATACGCAGACATCTTAAGAACATAGCAGAAAAAACTGACATTTTGGTAGACTCCAGGTGATTCGGTAAAAAGTGTATGAAATTGTCTACCTGTGTGGGCTTTCTGTATATGTTAAATTTGTAGTTTTGGCCATTTCTCATGATAAGCATATCAAGGAATGGAAGAGATCCATTTATTTCTCTTTCAATTTTGAATGTGATACTTGGGACAATATCATTAAGCTTGTCTAAAACTTCCAATGGGTCACTGTTTCTAGGCCAAAGAAAAAACATCATCTACATATCTATACCATGGAGGAATAAAGTCCCCTATATTGGGTAGTAATTTAGCCTCAAAAAACTCCATATAAATACAGGCTAGAGGATTAGAAAGACAATTACCCATGCTCATGCCAAATTTTTTCTTGTAAAACTTCCCATTTGCTCTAAACACATTGTCAGCTACGCATAGCTCTATCAATTTGAGAAAAGTATCATGTTCAATAGTTAAATCTAACAGTTGTAATTTATCTTTAAGGTCACCCTGTATATTTAAGCCTCTATCTGTCCATGTAATCCACTTGCCTCTGAAGATGTCTTGAATAAAGACGAAAGCTAAGGTGCTCCGTTGTTTCCCTTTTCCCGTGTGATTTTATCAAGATTTATCTTATCCACGTTTTCATTGTGGATCTCTCTCTCTCTCTAAATTTTTTCCAGCTTAAATTGAGGACTTGGTGTTATAACTAAGCTGTACACCAAGTCAGTAAAAGTGTTGTCATCTGCCGATTCTTTTTATTCAGTAACTAGTGAGTTACTCCACCCTCTTGGCAGGATGTTTGCCCACTGACAGGTTGTTCCACCTTTGGCAAGGGCACTCTACTGTACTCATTGTGTTGCTAAGTACACAGTGGCTATTGTACAAGTCAGTCCTCCACTCCTGACCCAGTGGTACACCTGAGCCACAGTTAGAAAGTTCATGTTGTTTCTTGACTTTATTATTACTATTATCTGTAATAATTGGTTGATTTAGATCTGCAAGTGTTGTAACTATAATTTATTTATTTCCCAATAATTTTCATGTCAATTTTAATGTTTATACTTATTTTATAAAGGACTTTGGTGTGTTAAACAAAATCATGTGTTACTGTACTCGTCTTATTCCGGCATGCCACCAACGGTAACTTGGCTTTGCCCGGGAATATGTTTGACCATATGGAAAAAATTGGCATCGGTTGGTAAGTACATTGAGTCGTGTGGAGGCAAGTGATTAACTTTATATTGCTGCATCACTAAACTCACTCATAAATAATGGCACTCACTTTAATTCTATATTGGAAAGTATCATTGTGTGAGGAATGTCCCATTAGACAAGTTACTTTTAATATATTGAAGACTTTACATTCGTGAATAATTTTTTGCTGCAATTTGTTTAAAAATTTTACTGTTATATATTGGCATATACAGCTTAGTTGGGTCAATGTGTGCTCATATCAGGGTCTTCCTTTCCAAAAATAAAATAAAATTAGTATTTGATATATACAGTAAACTGTACTGTACTGTATATAGGTTTTTAATTGATATAGTACCACAATTATCCTATAACTGTACGGATTTTATTTGTGTAATTAAAGTACACATTTTAAATGTACAGTAATAATACTGTAGTAGTTTATACGTAGTTATATTTGTTGAACCCTGCATTTCAGTATCTGGACACATTCCAAGTATCTGTTGTACAGTATCTCAAAAATATATTTGTCCTCACTCTGTGTGAAACATTATGACACCACTGATGATTAATAATGCGTTGGAACTTGCACTTACTTTGGTATATAGTTTAACACGAGTAATATAATGTGTATTTATTTTGGCTTACTTAATATGATGTTCGGTTAACAAATATAGTAAGACCAGTATATTACAGGGCCATGCATACCAACCCTCCCGGGACATCACGAATTACTTGTAGCATTTCGGAAGTCGTCAGACCCATCCTGGCAGATACATTTTTGAGATACTGTACATTTAGTTTTGTACTGTACTGAGGTTGTGATGCATAATGATACTCAACTGATTGTGTAGGGTTGAGGCAGAAGAGGTGGACCAGACTTCCTGCAGAAAAGACTTTAAATAATTTTTTGGTTTGTATTTGGTTTTTGGCACTGGGTAACTTTCTTTTACTTGCACAAATTTGAGGCTTCACCATGTTTTATTCTTTCCTGGTAGTACTGCACACTGTAGTGTCTTCTTGAGTTCTTGAAAAATACTATTGTTGATAGATATATTCTAGATTGTACTAATTTTATAGCTTCTTAATGATAGTGATGACTGCCCTACTTAATTCATTATTATACATATACAGTAAGCTGTGCAAAGAAAAGAAATTATATTTTTAACAGATTGTATTTTTCATAATAGTAAGGGGGAATTTGTGTAATGTTAACATTTTGAGTAATAGGACAGGTAAAAATATACTACCTACATATTATCATATCTTCCATTGTTGTAAGTTGAGTTAGAGGTGTATTAGACGTCAACCTTGTATCTTGAGCTGCATATCTTACTTTTTTGGGGGTTCGGGGAAGATCGTGTGGAATCTCAAACATAATACATGACCGAGTGAAGAAGTGGTGCATGGTTTTCTAATAAGGAAGTTTTACATCATTGTAAGGAAGCTTTAACCACCTCTGCCTGTACTGTTCATGTTTTTTATCACTCTTCCTTTTGTCTTTGTGTAAAATAACCCTGATCCCTTATACTCTTGTTTCTCAGTGCACTCAAGTGGTCGCGACTTAAACACTTTTGTGATGACTCGACCAGCTTGTTGAATTCTTTAGTAAGTGTTTAATACTAAAAAGGTGTGGAGATGGTCAGTGGCTTAGGTGTTATGGTAAGATTGTACAAGTATCTACACCTATAGACCTGGATAGAACGAGGTATAGAAGATAATTTTAGAACTGAGGGATTAAACTGTGCTATGAAATATTTAACACTGCTTCAACCAAACAGATTTAATTTCATTGTGTTGATGTTAGCCTACATTATAATATGTTTTATAAGTTTTAGATCAACATATACAGTATAATGTTGAATAACTAAGAGAGGAAATTGATGATAAATATGTGAAATAGGGATAAATATACTGTAGTTTAAAATTGTTGAAATTAATGAGGTACAAAGAATCATTCTAGTGCAATGGTTTTTCAAGTAAGAGACACAGCTTTTGAGACAATTTGCACTTGTTGTAATGTACATCACTGGTTAAGAAATAAAATGACATTCATTATGTGTGGAGTACAATTCTATTTTACTTGAATCCTTGAATGTATAAATTATGAATAAGAGAGGTAAAGTGACCTAATATTTTGGCAAAACATTTAAATTCAGTGGAATGTAATCCAATTTGTTGAAGTGCTGAAAGACACTAAGATTGTGGATTTCTGGAGTGTAAAAATTGAGGGAAAGAATTGAGCAGAAGACTTGCAACTTGGGCTGGAGATTTTCTCAAGCAAGTACTGCACCAACTTGTCATTGGCAGGTAAAGTCTTCTGTAGTACAAGAGTAATCAGTGGAGTTTTAATGAGATTGATTCTTTAATTTTCTTCATTAGCAACCTGCCTGAAAGTATCATCTCCACCCACCAAATATACACAACACCAGCACATCTCAGGGTGAACTCTCAACACAAGGTAGCAGAACTTCACAGAACTGTGAGGAAAATAAAGGTGTGGTATAGCAACTGTCTTCACTCCAAGACAAGCAAGTGCACAACTCTACAGTTTAGAAGGACCAATCTTAAGGTGATACATACTGTACTATGGGGACAGCCAATTGTAACAGAAGGACCTTAGCAATCTGACGTCTGCAGATTTACAGTTTGGAAGACACCAGCAGGTAAAACCTTCCACCACACACACACACAAGGTTTGATCTCTACAGAATGTTAATATACTCTCACCTGGAGCACTGCTGTAATGTGGAACTTCTTATTGTTATTGTGTGTTAGTTGTGGTTTGTCTCACCTTATCATATATTTAGTGTACTGTACTGAACACTTAGACTGTACTGGAAATATTTCGGCAACCATTGATCAATCTTTGCTCACGCGAGTGGTTGGTTCATAGAAAGCGATCATCCATGTGTCGGTACTGAGTGACTGGTTTATAAAAAGGAAGAAAGTGTAATTTACTTATTTATTCTGTAAGAATTATGTGAGTACAAAACTACATTTGATACCCCTGTACAGTAAAAGTACTGTACTCGCTAAAAGCCACGGTCAGCAACCCAATTCACGTTAATATACAGAGGATTAACACTCGGCTACCCTGGTGCCTGGGCAGGTCTTTCCATTGCCAAGTTTCTTTACACTGGTCAAGGTATCTCTCTCCTCCCATTACTCAGAACTTTGGAGATGTGGAGCCTGTTACAGAGCCAGCACCTACACCAAAAATGGTTGGCTCCCTATTGCTCATATAAGCATCCAACCTATGTTTGAAGCTATTCAGTGTATTCGAGTTAATGATGATATTTGGTAACTTGTTCCATTCATCCACTACTCTGTTTCCAAACCAGTGTTTACCTATTTCACGCCTAAATCTAAATTTGTCTAATTTAAAACCATTGTTACGAGTTCGCTCCTGGTTGGATAGTTTGAGTACCTTTGTAATGTCCCAATTTGTTTAGCCCTGACTTCCACTTATACACCTCCATCAGGTTGCCCCTCGCTCTACATCTCTCGAGGGAGTGCAAGTTAAGATGCTTTAACCTGTCAACATACTCAAGGTTCCTAATGCCCGGGATTAGTCTTGTCATTCTCCTCTGAATTCTTTCCAAGGATTCTATATCCATTCTGTAATACGGTGACCAGAACTGAACTGCGTAATCCAGGTGTGGTCTCACAAGCAAAGATACAGTTTTAGGATGACCTCGCTAGTCTTGTAACTAACACTCCTTTGTATGAACCCAAGTACTTTATTAGCCTTGTTACGAGCAAAAACACATTGTTTACTTGGCTTAAGGTTCCTACTTATCATTACTCCTAAATCTCTCTCTCAGTCGGATTTCTCTATGGCATCGTTGTTCATCTGATATCTGGTTTCCCTGTTTACATCTATACTGAGTACTTTACATTTGTCCACATTGAATTTCATCTGCCATTTTTCAGACCATTCGAAAAATTTGTTTAGATCTTCCTGTAGTTTTGCGGAGTCCTCGTCAGATTTAATTACACGTCTTATTTTAGTGTCATCAGCAAATTTACTTATGTTGCTGTCTATGCCGATATCTATATCGTTTATGTATATAATAAATAATAATGGTCCAAGTACTGAGCCTTGGGAACTCCACTAGTGACGTTGCTCCAATGGGACTTACTGCTGTTAATGCTCACTCGCTGTGTCCTGTCCTGTAACCACGCCCTAATCCATTTAAGGATATTACCTTTGATGCCATGTGCTTCTACCTTTCTAATTAGTCTTTCGTGGGGGACTCTGTCGAAGGCTTTGCTAAAGTCGAGATATACCACATCATAATTGTGCCCCTCGTCCACCGACTCGAAAACAGATGAAAAGAATGTTAATAGATTAGATAGACATGAACGCCCGCTTGTGAAGCCATGTTGGGAATCATTGATCAACTTGTGCTTCTCCAGGTGGTTTCGAATAGAGTTTGAAATGATTGATTCTAGTAGTTTGCATACTATTGATGTTAGGCTGATTGGGCGGTAGTTAGAGGATAGTGATCTATCCCCCACAATCCATTTATACTATACGTTATCTGTTGATGTATACTAAAGGAGTTGATAAAAAAAGTCATATATATTACTGAAGAAAAAATTATTAGGTCCTTTACATTTTATATGCATTTCTTGAACAATGAGGAATATATTTCTCATGGCGTCACCAGCTGTCATATGTTTGCCTCGTTAGCAGCTCTGGTTCTAACTTGGACCACTTCACTGGGCATCCCCTGTCCTCTAGCACTGGTTCGGTAAGTCTATATAAACTAATTGAACTACTGTGATACCTTAATGTGGGTATATAAGTAACAAGCAATAAGATACGTGTTTAAAGGCAAAAACTGCTTCAATCGCCATACATCTTAGAATACACCGGTAATCATGTTTTACTGTTCTTTCATGCGGCTTCACTTAATAAGAGTTTCTTTATAAAATTTAATTACTTATATAAAATATAATTAATAACTCTAATGGCTTCAATGAACAGTATAATATCAGAGTAATATAGAAAATTAATTAAATGTTTAGCGGAGCATTGGGACAAGAGACGACCCATCATCCATCAGTGTTGTCCCGGTGCTGAGGGAAGGTGGACGTGTTAGGGGCTGTCCTTTACTCTCTCTTGTTCGTAAGTTATAAAATTGTATTAATTAATTTCTATATTGTTTGGTAAATATAGGTTCTTATTATTGGTGGTAATTGTTAACACCTGTTGCATGGTTGAATCAGTATCTTGAGGATATTTAACACCTATGAGAAGATATGTTTGTGTCAAATGAATGGTAAATTTTTATTAATAAGTTAATATGGGTATTTATTATGTTTGTATGGCTATAGGAAACATCCGCTCCTTGATCTAGCAACAACACTGATTTTTCCATGGATATTTGTGAATATTTATCCGGTTGTCGGTTAGGTAGGGTATTTTAGTTGATAGAATTGGATGAAACTATATGAAACGTTAATTGCAATCTACTAATTAGATAAACGTAGAAGAGAATCCTTTCAATGTCGTTAGGTATGTTTTAAAAGGTTTTTCTGGTAAGGTTAGGTTGGTCAAGTTTTAATAGGTTCTGTGTATTCTCGGACATGTCCTCCATTTAGGTCTCGTAATCTTCATCCGGAAGTAATTATTAAAATTCTTCAAAAGTCCGGAATTTCAGCTTCCATCATTTTCTCCACGGAAAGAAACAGGAACTGTAATGACGAGAGAGAGAGAGAGAGAGAGGGGAGGTGGAAACAGTAGAGATCTCGTTCAGTTTTCGTCAGCTGATAAGTCACGTGTCCGCCTGTTTTGGTCTAGCCTGTAGTGCCATGTACTGCTTTTCCTTGTTCTTCAGCCACGCGCATTATTATAATTTTGTTTGTATTTAGTGCTATTACAGCCATAAATGAAATGTTGAAAGTATGCCATTTTTTCTTATGGCTTTGTTTTTACACTGTAGCATTTTAGCAATTTTCAACCATAATCTAGCCACTTTCGCTATATTATTTACGTGACGGTGACCGGTGGTTGGCCAGTCTTTAACCTCCAGTGACAGTCTTGGTTGTGGGTTTGTCGCTTGGTGCCACAGCTAGTGATTTATTAATAATTATTATTATTATTATTATTATTATTATTATTATTATTATTATTATTATTATTATTATTATTATTATTATTATTATTATTATTATTTCGCCCCCCATGCCCCGATGTGGGTCAGTGACCTGTGCTTGGGTGGGCTAATGTCCGTAAAAAAAAATAATGTAAAAGGGACTGGGAGACTCAGTAACCCTCCTTCCTCTTAAGGGTGTACAGTACAAGGCAACTGGGAATGGTTTAAGTAATCGACAGTCCCATGTTGTGACTATGACAATGCACAAGGTGATACATGGGATGGCAGCCTTACTGTTATAGATATAGATCAAGTTCTTATAATATCCGAGCAGGATAGGACTCGAAGCAACGGATTTAAGTTGGATAAGTTTAGGTTTAGGAGGGAGATAGGAAGAAACTGATTCACAAATAGGGTGGTGGACGAGTGGAACAAGCTTAGCAACTTTGTAGTAAGTGCTGGAACTCTGGAAAGTTTCAAAAGGAGGCTAGATAGATTCATGGATGATAGAGAGTGGTAGTAACTCTCGACAGGAGCTGCCATGCACAGGCCAACCGGCCTATTGCAGACTCCTTATTTTCTTATGTTCTTATGTTCTTATGTTCTTATGTTATAAAGTACAGTACTGTATCTTGTGGGACCATTCTAATATAAAGGGTTGTGGTTATTGCTGTAAGGGATGTTGTTTACAGCACCTTCTCAACTATTAAAAGGTGAGCTACAGGTTTGGTCACTGTAGACTAAGGCTGGCTAATAACTTGAGTCACCCACGTAGGTTTCATTATAAAACCTAATATAGGGATTCAGTCCTTAGTCTGCGGCCGCACTGAGAGCGGGCAGGCGGGAGCGGGCACGTGTTGTTGCCAGCCCGCGCCCTCTGCCAGTGTGGCCACGTCTAAGGGTTATAATGCTGCAAAGTCTTCTGCGCCCACCAGCTCTCGCCTGCCCACTCTCAGTGCGGCAGCAGCCTTAATTTTTAATGAAGACTTCTGTGTAATTTGCAGGAAAATCTCCCAATCCATGTGGACAAGAGCATCATGTCACTTGCACAGTTGACTAAGCTGGCATCTCCTACAGATCCTGATGTGATCACTGACATGGTATGGCCTTCATTTTTCTGCACCTTGTTTGACTATAACAAACTGTCAAAGAACCATCACATGGATTATTGTATTGATCACTTTGTTGATATTCTAGCCACTTTGTATTGCTCTCACTGTATTAAATGTGTATCTTAATCCCTGATACATCTTGTAAGAATATACTGTACATGTATCCACAACTTGGGCTTCTCTTGAATATGGAACTGTCATATACAGGTACTGTACTTTACTTCTTCCTCACCTGTGTGTGTGTCTAATATCCTGATTGCTTTCTTCAGTTTTGTGATTACCAGTAATCCTTTAGGACAGTGTAACTAAATGCCGTTGTATATACTGTACTTAGGTTTATTATTCAAATATTCCTCATGACATATCCTTGTAGCTCTTAGGAAGAAACTAATCACCACACCTGTCTTGGTTCTCACTGTGGGTAGACAAATAATGAAGAAAGTCGTCTTTCTTTGTAGGCGTTCTATAACATGAAAACTTAACATTTTCACCCGATCTCCAAATCACATGTGTATAGAAGAGCTGTGTGTTCTTGACAGCCACTACTACAGTACAGTCGTACATCATCAGTGATGTTTTTGGTGATCATTAACTTGTTTTACAGTATTAGCCAATAATAATAATAAGAAAATTTTGCAGAAAAATGCAATTATTGTTGGTTTGAAGATCAAACCACTGTACATCACTTTACTTTTATCCTCTTCACCACTGATCAGCTCGTTAGCCGCTTGGGCGATCGGTCACGTCTGTTACTTTTCCTTTTCTTTTCAGGTAGTTATTCTCATTCAACTTGCGATAAAATAATAATTATTCACAGTACTAACTTCCAGTTTTCACTGTTCACTAGGAAAGGGATTGAGCTGCACGATAAAAAAAGAACCCACTAGCTTAATAAACAACAGTTATGGTTGTTTGAACTTCGAAAAACTTTAAATACGTTTTTCTCAGCTTTTTTAATTTGGCGTTTCACCCCCTTCTGATGCGGAGCGCCTCATCTAATATACTATAGGACTAGGCGTGTCTGTCTGTTCTGGGCAGCCGAAACGGCACAATCGTTTTTCATCAAACTTGGTGGAAAAATCGCAAAAAAAAATCGTGGAGTGGAACAAACCTGGTCCCATGTCGATAGTTTCTTTAGGATGGCATTAATTAACCATTTTATTTACAATGGAAAACGATGCAAGTTTACGGACTTGGTGCACCCTAATTAACCATGCAAGTCTACGGACTTGGCGTACCCTCATTCGCTGTACGGTGTCACGAGCGTTCAAACTTTCACTGGGCACGAACGTTCCCTCGATCACTTGTGTGTACTATACTGTACTATGGTTTTGCTTCTACTATTGAACTTGCATCAGACAGATATACTTATGTCAACACGGTGACAGTTCTGCATCTTGGAATGGTTGATGCAACTGTTCATAAGTAATCTTGGTTCCTTGGTTATTTCATGACAGCTCTTGTTAATTACGTACTATAATTACAATGCTTCCAAAATATAATGCTTGTGAAAATTATACTGTAGTTTATGATTGTAGTTGATGTGTTAAGTGAGGAGAAAAAGAACACGAAGGGGAGGAATATATTAAGTGAGTGTCAATAGATAGAGTAGGTGTCTGTGTTGGTACTCGGTGTCTGTGTTGGTACTCGGTGTCTGTGTTGGAAGTTGTTAAGATTTGCTCTTTGTGCTCTGAGCCTCCCACATGTAATATTATGTTCTTCCTGTTTTTTTTTTTCAGTGGTCATCTTTATTCACAAACAGACTCGGCACTGTCAGTCTGTCAACATTGGCAATTAAGCAGCTACTCACAGTGACCATCTCTACCATTACCTACCTGCGTTCACTTTTTCCCGAGGTAACTATTGTGACAAGTTGTGTCTCTGTGTATACACTACGAGTCGATCAGTGGTGAAGAGGATAAAAGTAGAGACATGAAAATAAGACAAAAGTTGAGGATTTTCCAAACCTTTAGCACCTCCCCCTCCCTTTACAATGTTAATTTTATTAACTGTTTACCACTACAGTATAAAGATCATTCTCCTCTTTGTTTTGTAGTTTATACTAAATACTACACAATTAATCTCCAATTTTTTTGTAGCTGAGGAATATAATTAAATTTCAATGGCTTATTATTTGTTTATAACAGTGCTGTACCAGTATAGTTGTCAAGAAAGAGTGAGCTCCTTCCACCCTTAAGAGCGGGGCACAGGACCATGTTGTTGAGCAGATGTTTAATTAATGTAACCATCTCTACAGGACTGACCATAGCAACATAAACTGACACATGAATCTTATTTGTATCCACGAGACAAGACACTGACTGCTTGATTATAGAAAGTTTGAAGTAATGGATGAATCGTTAACATACAAAGGAAGATTCACTGATGACTTTTCAGAGAAACTGGTGAGTAGATGTTTTAATGACATGATGGTCTTATCCCCCCGAACAGGCTGTGTACTGTGACAAAGTTATCCAGGACATAAACCTGAAGATTCTAAAGAGAAGCGGCCAACACATCGCACCACACACTTTCATGGAGAGTATCGAGGGGTGCTATGAGGCAATTGAGAAGCAGTATGTGAGTTAAAATTTTACTAAAGAGTGCTTACTTATATTGCTTATAATTTATTGCCTAAGGATCATAATGACAGAGGTACAGTTTAATAATGAGGATAATATTACTACTACTATTATTATGGTACTGATAATAATACAGTAATGGTTTATTAAAAAGTACCATAGCCATAAGCTGAAAATATAGTACAGTATAAGTGGTTCATATGTAACATAAGAACATGGGGAGGAGGGTCATTTGGTAGGCAGTTTCAGTGTTATTAAACTAAAGAAGAGTTGTCGATGAGTTTTGCAGTGGTTAGAATGGGACTCGTCTTGTAGTGATCAGTATGAGGTTATGTGGGCTCTACTCATACACCACATATCAAGAGGCACATATTAGTAGACGATGACCAACGACACTAAGACAAAACATAACGATGCTAAACAGACACCTTCTCTAGTGGTTTAATAATGAAACAACAATGAGCAGGGATATGTTGAGCAGGGTGGCCCAGTCCAAATTTCTTATCTCTTGTAAAAACAATTAGATGTTGATATATTAACTGCAGTATTCTTGTGTTTCAGTTGAGGGAGATGCAACTCATTATTTATGAACATGATCCAGATAATCCTCTTGAGATTTACACATTCAATTTGAGCTACTTTAAGGATGGCTCCTCAACTCTCTCTCAGTTAAAAGGTCAAAGCATACAGTAAGTAGAGTCAAAGATGATATATCTAAATCTTGAATTGTACTTCAAACCTTAAAATATCCCAAGAAAACTCAGTTCTATCTTTAAATTAATTTTACTCGTAAGAACTTTAGAAATACACTGTATTATGGTGATGGATGGGTGTGTTGCTGCCACCACCTGCACCTGATGATTATTCTGTGTTCAGTCTCTCATAGTGTAGTTAGGTATTTCTGCAGGATGGCATCAGTAGCACCAGTCCTCACACTCCACCTGGTGTATTGCCACTTGAGAGAAATTTTAAACAAATGTAGATAATCTTTCATTACCTCGGAGTTATGACTCTCTTGCCAGTATGGTGATTGTTTGGGAGTCCTACATATAATACCCAGTTACGACTGTAAAAGTAAGTTGGCAGTAGGAAGGACATCCGGCCATAAAACTTGCTGCACACCTGCCTGATGACAACTGGGCCACCAGAGTTGTGTCTTTTCCCTGGTGTTCAGTGCATTTTCTGGGTTGACACACTGCCTGTAGCGGGTGAACGTTTAATTTTTTTTTTTTTTTTTTACGGGGATTAGCCCACCTGGGCACAGGTCACTGACCCACATCAGGGCCTGTGGGGCAAAAATATATTAATAATAAATAATAATAATAATATCTAATATTTTTATGACAACAATTAATAAAATTAATAGCAAATTAAAAAAATAATAAATAAATACAAAAACGAAAAAAATAATTCAAGAGTGAGAGACGATATACATTATGTATGTTGTGTTGTCCATGTAAGAGAAACAATTGAGACCTGCAATTGTGTGTAAATGAGGCAGAAAGTCAGGTCAGCAACCTGGGACTTGGTCACAATTTTCGTGATGCCATATAGCAGCAGGGTCTACCATTAGACAACACATTATGCTTCCAATATCTTCCCAGGCGGTAGTACCTACCTGTTTGGTAGCTGCCTACTACCTACTAGGTTGGTTCTTCTGCTTGACAGTGCAGGAGCCTTGACTCAGGAGTAATGCCCTGAGAGGCTGTTCCATCATCAAGAGAATAATACTGTGTTTATAATACTATGTTGCTCTGATCACTACCCAACTCCTTTACCTGACTGAAATTTCAACCAAAAAGTTTTATAACAAATTATTTCTTTCAGTGGTGAAAAGTCGTTCATCTTGAAGATGCCTATAATGAAGATGCTGCGAAAAGTCATCCTGATGTTGCAGTCTTTTGTACAGCTTCCTGAAACTGTCATTTTTGGCTTCAAGCTGTTTTATTATGATGATGGTAAAAGTTCCAGCTTTGTTGAATTAGTTTTTTGCCTTGTTTGGGGACTTTTGGACATTTTACAATCTGGAGCCAGTGCATGCTCAGTACATACAGTACTTGTGTAACAGAGACATGATAACTGTCCAGGCAGCAACAAATCGATGAGTGGCAATGAGGATAAAGGAAAGGAAAGTTTTAGGGACTTTTTGAGCATTTTATTTTTATTATTTAAGTTCTTAAGGCCATCAGGAAGATAAATGTCAAGTATTGTAACATTAAATTTTTACATGAAGACATAATGTGTTTGTTCAATCTAGCCCTAGACAAAACTATCAGAACCAATGACGATCATCTGGTGAAGAGGATAAAAGTAAATGAGGTAAGGTACCTGTACAGTATATTTACTGTACTTTTGTTTACTTTTTATCCTCTTCACCACTGATCTGCACGTTAGCCACACTGTTATGCACGGTTGGCAATTACTGGGCATGTATTGGATCCAGAATGTACCTGTGCCAGTGTTTAGTCCTGTGAAGATTGTTATTATTTTACAATCTTGACTATTTATGTTTTTAATAAACTCCCAAAACCCTGGGTCTAGCACATGCAAGATTGCTGCCAAGTTGTAGGATGAGTTTCTTGAGTTGGTTGCTCTGTCTTCCATGTGCTGTTGTAACCCATGTGCTGCCAAGCTTACAAAGAGCAGTCTATTTTCTGTACACCACTGAACTAAGAGCTTGTCTCTGGCAGGTAACAAATCTATATTTCACAGATTTGTGTCTTAAGAGTTATTATCCACACTGTTGTATATTTGTATTCAGTTTTCACTTCATATACTCACTAGTCATTAATACAACATGTCCTAGATTTAACATTTTTGTTTACTTGATAGTTACATCCTCTCTACAGTGACGCCAGCAGACTATGACCCTGCGGCCTTCATGCCAGTTATTGACTCTCGAGCAAAATTTTCGTCAGCCCCAACTAAAGTAAAGGTTTGTGCAGTCTGTATACATAATATAATCATCTTAACTAACTTCTTCCTTATGTTGTAATGTTCAAGTAAACTACAGTACTGTAATATGTTTGGGTGCAGTAGAACAGAGGTTCTACTCAATATTCATAACTAGTCTTAGGAACAGGCAAGGTTAGTACAGTACATTACAGTACAGTACTTCTTCTGGTATTCTCTGCCTCTAAATTTGTCACATTGGCCTCCGTATTACCCTAACTCTTCTCAGGGATGGTTTCATCTTTCAAAATGTGAATACAGTAGAAGTCCAAAAATCCAGATTGCTTGGGGATTGGGTTGGTCCGGATTTTCCGGATTCTCAGGCAGTACTTTTAAAATTCAAATTTAAGGAGGAATAAAGAAGAGATGAACAGGTACATTTTGATAGTTTATCCATTAGCAAATACAGCATGCTTCATTTATCAAAACGAGCAGTTTAAAGAAAAATAAAGTCAACACTTGACAAAAATGTAAACAAACATTTTTCACTACAAAAAAAAGGGGCGTGTAATGCTTGAAATCATGTTTAAAAATGAACATTGTAAAAGAAAAATACAGTAAACAAATGAAAGAAGAAATTATTTTATACAAATTGATTATTTATTTGTAGTTTATTAATGAAACATTTTCCTATAAAATACAAAGTACAAAACAACAAATAAACATTTATGCGTTCATTTCCACGACTTCTATATCGTCTGCTGCACTGCTTGTGGATGGAACACTTGCAGCTTCTACTGCATCTGCTGCACTGCTTGACACTGCTTTCTTTAAATACTTGTTTACGACTGTAATTTCTTTGTGATAAGATTATTCTGCACCATGTGTGCATGCAATGGCGTCTTGAAGACTGAAGCTATGGTTCTGTTCCACAAATTTAATAACCGTTTCAATGCCCTTTTCTGCAGCAGCCCAAGATATCTTTTCTTTAACTCTGTCGTCTTCTTCACCAGATTCTTCTGAACAAATCTCTTCTCAGGAGTTGTAATGCTTTGAATGATTTCTTGATCAGTGAAAGTGGCTGCAACTTCAATATCATCGTCAATGTGTATCCACTCTTCTATGTCGGCAGCATTAAGCTTGCGTAGAGGGTTGTCTTCCCGAGATAATTTAAGTCTCCATCAGTTCTTGCACTTCAGATGCCCTCTGCTTTATGTGGAATCCTTCAAAATCTTTGTCTTGATCACACTCTAGATCTGCAAACATCACTTTCGGCCACAACTTTCGCCACTCTCTTAAAAGTGTTTCAGGCTTGACTGCATTCCATGCAGTCACGAGTGAAAATATTGCATCCTTGATCTTAAAACTGCGTTGAAATTCTGTAGGGTTGACAT
This sequence comes from Homarus americanus, assembly GCF_018991925.1. Classification (NCBI taxonomy): domain Eukaryota; kingdom Metazoa; phylum Arthropoda; class Malacostraca; order Decapoda; family Nephropidae; genus Homarus; species Homarus americanus. The sequence goes on from NW_024724693.1 coordinate 2,524,796, forward strand.
TCTTATTCATCATTTTCGTCATAAAATCATTTTTAGGGTGACATTTAAAGTTCCTAATGACTCCTTGATCCATGGGTTGAATCAATGATGTTACGTTTGGTGACAAGTAACATGCATAAATATTCCCTCAGACACTAATTTTGATTCATGCGGGTGGGCCCTACAGTTGTCGAGAAGTAGCTGGCACTTGGTATTTGCAGGCTTACCCAATTTCCTTAAGTTCTGACGAACTGATGGAACAAAATCATGAACAAACCAATTGCAAAATATGTCTTTGTCCATCAAGCACTCTTTTGGGCTTTATAGGACACAGGCAAGTGCACAATTCCTTTAAAGGCCCGTGGGCTCTTAAGTTTGCTAATCGCCAAAAGCTTAATTTTATGCTGACCTGAAGCATTAGCACATATAAAAACGGTAAATCTTTCCTTATTAAGCTTAAACCCTGTTGCATTTTGTTCTTGGTTTCCAGCCAAAGTTTTTGTGGGCAAACACTTCCAGTAAACCCCTGTTTCATCAGCATTATAAATTTGATCGGTTGTGAGATCATAGTCATTTACAATTTGTTCAAATGTAGCACTATATTTTGTTGCTGCTTGTGTATCAGCCGACTGTCTTTCTCCAGCAATATCTAACTGTCTAATACCATGACGAGTCTTGAAATTCATAAGCCATCCATCACTAACTGCTCACTCTGATTCAATGTTCATTTGCTCCTTAAAAGACTTTGCTTTGGCAATAAACATCGGCCCAGAAATTGCCACACTTTCTAATCGTTCTAACAAAAACCATTCTTGAAACACTTTATCAAGATTTTCTAATTTGGGCCGATGTAAACTTTTTCTTTCAGCAATTTTATTGTAAGGCTCAGAAGAAGCTGTGAATTCTAGAATTTTATTCTTTGCCTTTTTTATATTATAAATTGTTGACTTTCCAATGTCGTATGTTTCCATTAGAACAGCATTGCTCACACCACGTTCTTGTTTCTTAATTATTTCAAGTTTGTCACTCAATTTCAATGTGTTCTTCTTTCTCTTCACACAACAAAGTTTATCTACTTTAGGAGCCATTATTATGGGCTTGTACTCTGTAAATGGAAAGAGTAGGACTCAAAATTATATATGTTGTCACAGTTTGATTGCTTGTTTTAAAGTAGCTATCGCGTGGTCGCTTGTTGTCGCTGTGTAGCTGTGGCGTTCACGCATGCACACATACACAAAAGATTTATAGTGCCTCAAATTTTACATCAGGACAAGCTAATTACAAAACTAACAAAATTAGCTACCTATAATTTAGTTAATTTTATTATTAGAATTATGTAAATTAATTTTTTTTAAAGCAACTCCATTCATTTACGTAACCCACAAAAGCCCACTAAATTTAAAAAGTTTGAAAGTTTTCAAAAAGTCCGGATTCTTGGGTGGTCCGGATTTCTGGCATCCGTATTTTTGGACTTTTACTGTAATATCATCGACATTACTTATAGATTTTCGTTAATGACATGGACACTGTTTACTGATTCTCTATATCTGTGGATGAAGGTAGATCCTGTGTTGAGAGATTTATTAAGTTTTAACTCCATGGGCAGTGTACAGTAATATAAACATCATCCAGTCCAGTTCAGTCTTGCATTATTCAGTGGTGCTTCAGGGTCAATACTCCATTATTTGCTTAAAACATAATACTGTATAAGGATGAGTGTTGATATATACAGTATATAATGGTGTTCTTTGTTTATTTCAGGTTAGCATGGTGCAGTCAACGTTTCACAGTGTGAGACTTGGTGTTACTACATCTCTCTATAGTAGTAACGCCCAGAAACAGGTACAGTACAGCATCTATATCTCTCTCCTCTACTTTACTACCTTCTGTGTTAGTGTTCTTAATGTTTTCAGTTACTTTTATTATGGTTTGAGGAATCAGGCCTTGAGAATATCTTTCAAACTTTTTTGTCTATTTTATCCACGATTAATTCAACAGACAAACGAGCCGAGAGTTAGCTCAAGGTATTTCACCGAGGGTACAGTTGAGGTGGGCTCATTCCCATATAGTACAATGAATTTGTTTACCTTTTGAGTTTTCTTTTTGATCCAGATAATATTTCTTCAGTCTTTCCAAGATGTAGGGATAATTTGTTGTCTATCAGCCACTGGTTTACATGACTCCAGTTCAGATAACTCGTTAGCTGTATCATTGGATCTTAACCTCACACTAAAAGAGCACTTTCATCAGCATACAGCAATGGTTTACAGTTAACACTAATGAGTATGTTGTTTACTTAACACAGGAAGAGCAAACATCTTATGATACTCCCTTGTGGACTTGGTGTTATTTAAAACAACAATTTGTTTTCTGTTGCTAAGACATGATTTAAACCAGTTAACACTCGTGGTCTTTCTACACAAATTGCGTCACTAAGCACTCCCGTGCCCGCTCAGCCATAGCTCACACTGAGAGCTCCCCTCCCATAGGCAGAGATGGTTTGCAACTTTAGATGCTTTGTGACAGAGCTCATCATTGATGTTTTAACATTATGTTGGAATGTTCTTTTCATTTGTTGCTTCCAGATCTTTTTGGGGTTATTTTTATTTCCCTTAATCTTATTGTTTATGTGTTCTTACTTTGGTTGCTTTAAGAAGAGGGCGAGTAGGCTCAAAAGTCAGGTGGCACAAAAAACCAGGTTCACTGCATAATGAAAAAGGAAGTTTGTTTGTGTTATAAAGGTGATATTGTGATCATGTTAACATACATAGCTACAACAAAGGACATGTGTACACTTGCCACAGAAAGTTCTCTAACAGTTGGACGCAACAGAACTCAGAATGATCACTATTGCTCATGTCGTCTCAGAATGGTTGGTGTGCCTGGTTGTGAAAGGACTCAATATTTCTCAATAAAATATGTTGTTCATCTTTATAGTATTTACAGGTGAAAAGAAGTAATTTAATTTGTAATAAAACTTCATCAGAGAGCAATGTTCAGATTCCTCATTCATTTTGTCATAGTACGGTATGATCCTTAGAAAACTTTTAGTGGTGAGTGTACAGTACAGTTCATCAAACGTCACCACTGTTGATTTTTTTTATCCCTGACAATACTTTAAACAATGTGTGTGTGAACACCATCTTAATGCTGTTTATTGTTATTGACCCCAAGCAGGTGCCGAGCATGACAGACTCCATGAGTGAGAAGGAAAATATTTTGCCTTCCTCTACTGCTGAACCAGATGTCCACCGTTCATTGCGTGGTATGTCCTCTACAGCTGAACCAGATGTCCACCGTTCATTGCGTGGTATGTCATCTACTGCTGAACCAGATGTCCACCGTTCATTGCGTGGTATGTCCTCTACAACTGAACCAGATGTCCACCGTTCATTGCGTGGTATGTCCTCTACTGCTGAACCAGATGTCCACCGTTCATTGCGTGGTATGTGCTCTACTGCTGAACCAATGTCCTCTACTGCTGAACCAGATGTCCACCATTCGTGGTATGTCCTACTGCTGAACCAGATGTCCATTCATTGCGTGGTATGTCCTCTACTGCTGAACCAGATGTCCACCGTTCATTGCGTGGTATGTCCTCTACTGCTGAACCAGATGTCCACCGTTCATTGCGTGGTATGCGCTCTACTGCTGAACCAGATGTCCACCGTTCATTGCGTGGTATGTCCTCTACTGCTGAACCAAATGTCCACCGTTCATTGCATGGTATGTGCTCTACTGCTGAACCAGATGTCCACCGTTCATTGCGTGGTATGTCCTCTACTGCTGAACCAGATGTCCACCGTTCATTGCGTGGTATGTACTAATTGTTTTACACACACACACAGACACACACAAACTACTACTACTATGCTATGATACAATGATATGAGTAATTAAGGATGTCACCTAGGTTGGTGAGTTTTGAGGTGACTAAAGAGGCCGATACGGGACCCGCAATGTCATCCACATTCGTTGCACATGTGGAGGGTTCCCTCTACTGTGGGAGGGGCGGTGGCAACATCTTTCTGATGTTGGTGCTTGTCTGCCTCGGTATGCAGTCGGGCTAACTCGAAAGTATTGACACTTTCTCGTGTGGTGCTTCTCCAAGCGTTACGGTGTGGAGTAATCGTCTCCCAGATGAGGGGGGCGATTTTGCACCTTCTCAGGTTTGTCATAAGACTATCCTTTTACTTTTTCAATTGCCCGCCGGCGTTACGTTTACTATTCGTTAGGTGACTGTAAAGTAACTGCTTTGGCAGTCTACTGTCGTCCATGCGTGTAACATGGCCAGTCCAATGTAGTTGTTCATGGATAATGGTAGCCTCGATGCTCCTTCTGTTGGTGTCAGCAAGAATACTGGCATTTGTTCTCTTGTCTTCCCAGCGAACTCAGAGGATGGAACGTAGACTACGTTAGTGAAAGTTTTCAAGTTCCTTCAGGTGCCTCCTGTATGTGACCCATATCTCACTGCCATATAATAGGGTAGGCAGGACCACTGCTCGATATACGTGCAACTTTGTGGATAATTTCGGCTCCCTACAGCTGAAGACACGATTTCGGAGTTCGCCAAAGGCTCGAGATGCACATCTGATCCGATGATGAATCTCTTCATCGATGTCTGCGCTGGTGGTCAGGTGGGAGCCGAGATATTGAAAGTGGGTAACATTAGAGAGAGTAGTACCGTTAAGCTGGATGGATGGTGGAGGTGTGGCTGAACCAGGGTCAGGCTGAAAGAGAATCTGAGTCTTACATACATTCACCTCAAGGCCGAAGTGTGCGTAGGTGTTCAGGATCTCCTGTAGGTCGTGTTCAGTGTGAGCAACAAGGGTGAGGTCATCTACATACCGAAGCTCAGTAATGGAAGCTGCTGACACCTTTGTTCCTGCCTGGAGTCGTCTTATGTTGTAAAGATCCTTCATCTGGTACTCGGTCCACCCCGCTGGGTAAATTGACACTGGCACGAGTAAGGAAGGCAGCCAAGAAGATGGAAAAGAGAGTTGTTGCCAGTACACACCATTGTTTAACCTCTACTTGGATGGGGAAGAACTCTGATTGGGTGCCATTGTGCAGGACGCTGCCGTTCATGTCATTGTGGAGTTGCCTCACAATGGCAATGAATTTTGGTGGGCGGCCAAAATGGCTAAGGGTCCACCAGAGGGCTTCCCTGTTGTCCCGAGTCGAAGGCCTTGATTAGGTCGATGAAAGCCATGTACAGGTCATGACGCTGTTCTCTGCACTTTTCCTATATCTGACGGGCAGCAAAGATCCTGTCAGTGGTGCCACGTGATGGTCTAAAACCACATTGAGATTCTGGGAAGAAGTTTTCTGCCTCAGGAAGAAGTCTGTTTCGGAGGACTCGGTTGCCAATGGTGGCGTGCCATCTCAGGTCAGATTAACCAGTCAACAGATGTAATGTGTCTGAGGGTCACTGGGCTCCTAGTGCTGGGAGGCGTCGCCCCTGTCCCCGAAAGGACGGGCGTGGAGTAGGCTGTTGGAATTACTCTTGCCTAGTCTATTTCTCCCTCTGGTTCCCTGCAAATGTTAGTATCTCTGCCAACTCTGGCATTGAAGTTGCCAAGAAACACAACCTTGTCTTCTCTGGGGTGAGGCTCGGACATGATGTTAAGGTTTAGTAAGGCACTGTGAATATTTACATGTTCTACGGTATCTTGTCGCTGTGAGGCCAAGATACATGATCATATGTGTCAGTAACATTTATGTAGAGGAATATATGAATGGGAGTAGAACTTGAACCCTTCTGTATCTTGTGTGATATATAAGGGGGGAGAGAGAGAGACATCACTGGCGAAGAGGATAAAAGTAAATGTGTTATTTCAAACTTATTTTTAATGAGTAAGTTAGAGGGAATAAATGTTGGGAAAGTTAAATTATGAGTACAAGAATAAGATTTACAGTCGCTTACACTTATACCTGGTACAGTAAAGTGGCTGGCAAGTTTTGAGAGATGTGGCAACTCTGTGGAAAGTTTATCTGTCACTCTTAGTTGGCTACTATTGTTAGGTGCCTTATGCCATTCCAGGAGTTTTAATACAATGTAAACAAGCACAGAGGTGCCACATCTCACAAAACGCACCAGCCACTGTACCAGGTGTAAGCGCAAGTGACTACTTATGCTTGTCATGTGTGCTTCTGTTGGTCAGTGTTATCACTTGCGTTCTGCTTTCAATTTTGGATTAATCATTTGGCTTTGTGATTTGTAATGATGTCTCAGATGTTAAGTGTTAGGTTTTGCACGATTAAGAAACAAAAAGTCAATAAAATAAAGTGTTGAATCAAAATTTTAGACGATCTTATTATATCACGTGTATATCAACCAGATCATCAAGACTCAGACAAAGTGTTGGCGTCAGCATTCACGTCCACTAAGCAGAGTTCTCCGTGTTTGTTGTGTGGAACGAGAGACCTTAAACAATGCCCTTGCTTGCGCCTTCAGGATGATCCCATGATTATATGTGCTGTGTGCAGGTGTCATCAGCATGGGGTGAGTTATTTGCTTTAGTTGGTGATTACATTGCAAGATCTATTTTATTATTGTGTTTTAGAATTACTTAAATGACTTTAGAATACAGGAAGATTTGTCAAGGGTCACATTTATAGACGAGGTTCACAGGGCACCCACGGCAGTTTTTCTCTGCTGATGTGATTAATGTGTTTGTTGTAGGTTTATGTCACTCTTAGGAGCACTGTTATAGGGGAGGACGGGTACTACTGATGGTTCTTTTTATGTTCTGTGCTAATTTTTTAATGAGTTGGACATTTTCAAACTGTGGAATAGTTCTCCTATGTTTATTGTCTTCCTGCTACTCTGCTACCTGGCTTTCCTTTAGTTTATACTAGACTGTATATGCTAACCCATGTAAACCCACTTAGTTGACCCACACAAACATGGAAAATGGTCATAAAATAGGGTTGGTGATAAGTGTGCTAAGCTTGCTGAGATGATTCTTATTATTTTGAAATATTGCTTTTCCTTACCACAAATATATTAATTTCTAAACCAAATTTAAGTTATACCCACCATGATGGGTTACAGTGGCTGAAGGAGAAAACTGTGATGGAAGAGAAGGGCTGAGAGTCAATTAGACCAGTCTTGACTAACACTGGCACAGGTACATTCAGGAGCCAGTACATGCTAACAGTGTGTAATAGAGATGCGACTGATTGCCAAAGCTGCTAACAAGCTTATCAATGGCAAAGAGGATAAAGTAGAACTGTACAGTGGCATTAAAAGTGGATCCCATAGACTTGTTGGTGTGTTAGGAACAATGTGGATACAGCACACTATATAAACCCCTTCACTCAAGAGGGCCCGACATGGTCACCAAACACTATATCAGAGGGTGTGTGAGGGAGGGGGTGGGTGGGTGGGTGGGTATGAGAAAGAATGTTCCCAACACTCAGATGGCAGCCCACCACCCACCATATGGTAGTCAGACTCTTATCAAACAAAACAGGCTGGCCACTGAGAGCAAGAGGTAAGAGAATATATAAATACAATAAGCTCGGTACTGTACTATGCTCACCCCAACCCAAGAGAAGAAAAACAAATCTGGCTAGGCTTAGTGGGATACCAATGTGTCTTAGAATAAGACTTCTGTCATTTCAGAGCAATTTTACCCTCCCAGCTTTTCCTACTGTCATGGAGAATAAAGGATGTACCTGTTTAGTGATACTTGGTGTAAGAGGACGTACAGTACCAGGTAGGTCCCTCTGACTGAAGGGGTTAAACCTTCTGTATTCAAGGAGGCAGCATGGTCAGCACTACTCTCTACATATGCGTAAACTTAGATACCCATATACAGCTGGGTGTACTGTGGGTGCCTTAGGATCACACCAGCGATCCTTAGGAGCACTGTAACCACTTCACCCTTACAGTATCATTATAGTACACAGATTATCATCATAAATGGAAGACACTGGCAAGATGTTTTCCTGACATAGTACTAATGATAGAGGTAACATTACACATGTGGTAGACCGACTCACAAACTTGTATAGTACGGTATTCTTTATTTTTCTTCTCTGGGTTTTTGTTGTTGAAGAGTGGAAGGAATTGACAGTTATGAGATGTTTATGCAGAGCCGTCTTATCGAAATGACATCTTTTAATTTGACATTACTTAATCTTTACTTTATTTATTCTATCTTTAATCACCTTTACATTATCTTTAACCACCTTAATTACAGGTAAAGATACAAGCAAGGCAGAAGGGTCATCCATTGATATATTTGTTCGACAATACAGAGGTTAGATAGAAAATCATTTGTTAGATATGTTTTCAGGAGTCTAGTAAATTGCTGGAGAAAGATAAACGACTGAAGCACACGTGTGGATTATACTACGACAATGACGCCGCCTCCTCCTCCTCCGTCACCAGAACAACAAATTTCTGTCAGGTATGATATCATAACTTGGTCATTGCTTAATTACAGATACCTTTCAATTTACGAGTGTTTGGCTTATGCCTTTTCTAGAATAGTGTTCACGTTCTATTTACATCTTTTTATAATTTATGTGGGCCAATGTTTGGTATAACGCCACCATCAACAAACATCATTATTGGGTTAGTAGTGTGGTGGTGTGACGTAATGCAGTTTCCTCCCTGGCCGTCCTTGGTGTGTGGGTAGAGTCTATAGTTGCTGTTTACTTTCACAGTATTTTCTTGATTTAACAAGCTAATTCGAGCCATCCCTTTCCGTTAAATAGAAATTTCCGCTAAATTGAACTTAACGTTATTTTCGCTCAATTTAGCAAACTTGCTCACTAAATCGAGCTTGATTCCATTAAATTCCCCGCCAAATGCACCGCTTGGCGTGTGGAGTTTGTTAACGTCTGCTCAGTCTGTGTCCTGCTGCCACCTCGTGTGTTATTCACTACTACCTCTCGGTCAACTAACTACTGTACTTAGCCATCATGCTGAAAGTCTCTCAAAAAGGAAGTGGTGTGGGGGAGAAAGTCAAAAGAGTGCAGCTATCAGTTGGAAAAAAGTTTGGAAATTATAGAAAAAACAGTGAAAAGAAACAGTTGCTAAAACAACTGTCTCTGCAGGTGGGGGTCGACAAGCTCCGGGGAAATTTTACGTGTGACTAGTGACAGCCCTCATATACCCAAATTTATCGTCCATGGTCTCATATTGTTTCCCACAAAGTATGCACAGATAGTTGTTTTAGCTACTGTACATATCATGTGTGTAAGGTGTCTGTGTAGGTGTGAGCGTATTAACGGAATTAATTTCGATCTACTGAACTAGTTCACTAAATCTAGCAAAAAATAACGGAAAAAATCCTTCCACTAAATCAAGAGTATACTGTACTTTTATCCTCTTCGCCACCGATCAGCTCGTTAGCCACTTGGGCAATCAGTCACGTCATGGAGAGGTACAGTATTTTGTTCTACAGTACTACACTGTAAACTGCACGTGTTTTGTTCCTTGCATCATGCCACTGAAGAGTCCTTTAAGTTCACCTGGTGCCAGTGGCGCTAAGAAGCATAAGGCCATCACCGTTAAGATAGATGAGCTCAAACTTTATGAGAGAGGTGAACGAACAGCTGATATTAAGTATGTCGTTGTACTTCTACTTTATGCACGGTTTGTGATAGTGCATGATTTATACTTCACTGGCTTCATTATTGTTTTGGCTTAATCATAAGTAGAAAAAAGACGCCGACCCGAATAATATTACTGTAGGGGGTATTTTTATTTTAACTCCGAATAAAGAAAAAATTGTTTGTTCCCAGCATCATATCTTGGATATTTTCTCACAAACCTACTAAGGTATTGATTATAGTGACTTTGAAATTTTGATATGACTAATTGTGAGAGAGAACAGACTCCACCCACACTGTTGTACCTTCTGGAAGCTTCCCTCACAAGATCAGGCAATCAAATATGGTGCACAAAAATTTTTCATAATTATCTTAAAAACTTTTTGGGGGCAGAATTTTTAAAGTTTAATGACTCGATTTGCATCACTGATGCAAATTGTATTACTGAATGATTTGGCACATTTTGTGTCATGATGCATGTGAGGGTGAAGACTTTTGGGGGAAGTTAATTTCTTTTTTGTAGGAAGGTTTCTTGGCTTTATAAAGAAAATTTGTGGGAAAATATGTTTCATTTTATGAAAAATCTATTTACAAAATGTTTTGCAACAGAATCCTTTCTTAAACCTGGGAATCCCTTTAATTCTCAAGTCCACACAAGTGGATACAATATTATTCTTAATTTATTTGTTCATATTTCATCATTGTCATTATTAGAGGTAATTTTGGGTAAAGCAAACCGTGGGGAAGGTTGTAGGAAGTACTTCAATGTACTGTACAGTATATCATGGGATTTTATGGGAAATTAATATCCACTTAATATACAGGTTTTGAGGAAGGCAGTGTGAGTGTTAGCTGTATGGTAATGTGCTCACCTCTAATACTTTTCTCTATTCTATTTATAAACTTGTTATAATAGTTTAGTTGCTATTATTAATGAAAGAGTCCAGAGGTATCAATAAGGCCATGTTCATCAGAAGACCTCCTCTGCAGGAAGATAATACTACTTTTTCTTTCCGTAGAAACGAGAAACCTCTTTATTTCGTCGTCTGTTGGTACATCTGCGTGGCGATGAGAGCTACCACACTCCTGCTACCGTGGCTCGGTTATTGCAAGTCAACTGGGACATAGGCAAGAGGCTTATGGTGCGACTGCAGTCTGAAGGTGTCTTGGCCGCTGAACCACACAATGAGTATGTATGAGCTGTCATCCCCAGCTTTATAGTGTTAGTAACTTGCCTATGAGAGTGGGCTCTTCCTTACACACTCGGCAACAGAGTGTGTACCCAACCAGATGCACTTATAAATAGTGGACAACTCCTTCAGTGGTGTGCTGTCCTCCCAAAGGCTGGGTTAACACACTAGCAGCTAAAGAGGCTTGTGGGTGTAAAAATAAATCTCTACATACTCTTTTTTATCATCACTTACTTATATTCTTTGTGATGCTAACTGACTAACTGTTCAGATGGTTATTTACTTTTAAAACACTGCCAACAGGTACTTGACATGTATAGGCTCTTTATTGTTTCTGAACATTCATTACAGTAGAGCTGAGAAACACTTGACACTAGTTTGTGGTACTGTACTTTACTCTGTTAATTGTGTATTGTGTCATGGTGTGTGCACATTATCTGGCTTAACATCCTCCATCAGGTGGCTCTTATAATAGACTTTACTTTATCCTCTTTGCCACAAGGAAACACAAAAGTTATCCTTTTTACTTTTATCCTCTTCACCACTAATCGGCTTGTTAGAAACTTGGTCAGTCGGTCACATCTCTGTTCCGTACTGTTGGCAAGTACAGTACTGGGCATGCACTGGCTGCTGAATATATCAGAACCCAAAGATCTCTTAATGTCCATTTTGTTAGTAAAATATGTTAGGGTTCCCTGTAATACAGGTATGTTGTTTGTCCTCAATGGCCGCAGGTCATCTACACTTTTTTTTTATCCATCTTTTGCCAGAATAACTGTGTGTTTTCTTTAAGACATTTTGTCAAGCTTTCTCCCTATCTTTCACCTTCTCTTTTTTTATAACAGTGGTATGTGTGATGTAGAGACCATGGACAAAGGATGCTGTACTGTACATAGAGGGAAACCAACAGAAATATTTTTAATTAATTTTTTTCCTTTTTCTCTCTGGTTTCAGTCCCAGAGGGAGGTTGGTGGACCAGAAGATGCTGCGTAACTATGTCATCCCCTACGTGTTCGGTGATCAACTGGCGGTGAGTTGTGTTGTACCAACTGCTGGGTTATGGGGTGAGCTGGGTACATGTAATATAGTGCTGTACAGTTGACCCTCACTATACACAGTGGTTATGTTCTTACCCCTTTAACTACCATCATCGTCTACGGCTGATTTACCGAAATTGCACCATCGTCTGAAGACGATTGGCATTTGGCGTCATGAATTTAAAGCTGTGCGCCAAAAATCATACAAAGAATGGCAAGTTAATGATTGGAAAACACTCTAGAGTGAGATCCAGGCTGGTGGAGCCTCACATCAACTCTGTCATCATCTTGGAATGATTTGAAATTATTTATGCCTCATCATCCTCCTCCCCCTCCTCCTGTTCTCAGTGATGCCACAGCCTGGCTCACTAAAGGGCCTACCACCCACTTTGCACCACAAACACCCATTGCTGCACAACCATAAGCATCTTTTACATGACAACAACCAAGGCTCAACAGTTACTCTCCATAGACTTTAACTCATGATGGGTACAAATATTTTATTGGGATTTTATGGCCTCTAAATTTTATATCTTCAGTTTCCTAAGAAAACGATATATGTTTTTTACTCTAATATTGTCGTGTCTTTTGTGGTATACAGTACGGGGTACCTCTGATTTCCCAAAATGCTACTGTTGTTATTAAAAAACACCGTGCAAGTAGAAACCATTAACATAAAAAATAAAAAAATACAGTAGTCTATGGGAATTAGGGGGGTTAGATTTAAGGCTCACACGATGACTTCTCCTGTTTGTCCAATAAGTTATTATTGATGCAACAAAACATTACACTAAACTATTTTAATCCATATGAATTACTGCTGACCTTTAATGATTATGTTGATGAACTTGATGCCACGATACTGTTGATGTTGAATTCGATAGTTGGGGGTCTACCTGAATGGGATGGGAAGGCTGGGAGGTGTGGCAGTGGTGGTAGTAGAATTATGCATGCATAAGATGTGGTGGAGGTGGCTGGTGAAATGGTAGTCGACTTGTGAGAAAAAAAAAGTTCTGCCTGGGTGACATGATCAGTGCTAGAGGGGATGCCGAAGCTAGCACAGTTGCAGAGGTCAGAAGTGGCTGGAAGAAGTTCAGGGAGTTGCTGCTTTTTTTTGGACTCTTAATTTTGTTATATATTTGCTGGGGTCTTGGGTAACACTGGCTCCCACTGGTTGATGACCGGGACAATAACTCGTTATCGGCCGACGTATCTCCCGCTGCCTCAGACGTTCTCCAGGCCTGATGAAGGTGACATACATGCTCTTGTTATATATTCGCTGGGGTCTTGGGTAACTCTCTCTCCCACCTCTCCAATGGTTGATGGCCGGGGGCCGGATACTCAAAAACATTTATGGGACTGTATGTCATTGTGTACCCCGTAACTGGACTTAGTCTCAGATCGGTATACTCAAAACACAGATGGTATACTCAAAACAAATTACTCAGGATATCCTTTGTGAGCTCATTTGCAGTTTTTCCAGCAATAGGAAAGAAACCCAAGAAAGATTCCCTTACTTCAACAAAATCACTTTCAATATGAACATATCTAATCACTTCGGACATCTGTTCTGTGTGAGAAATATCAGGTGTACTGTCAAAAAGAATTCCAAAATACTTGGCCTTCTTGATGTCAGCCAATATTTTTTCCTTAACATTATTTCCTAGAAGACAGTGTTACGACCCTTGGGCCTCTTAAGGGTGTAACAATATCACAATTTCACAAATTACACTTTGTACTATAGGTCCAGGAATAGATCCCACCAAATTATCACCTCATTACTAAGGGGTATATTGAAGTACATGCAGTAGTTGTAATAACAGAATATATTAACAAATAATCAATAAAATAAATATATCAGTATGTACAAAAATAAACAAATACAAGTTAAATCTGATCAAATAAATGACTCAACCAAGTGACAAAATAATGAACACAAAAGTAAAGACTTATTTAGTCTAGAAACTACGATGAACAACGTGGTCTATCCACCACACGAAACCTCATAAATAAGTAAGTTATTTTCCGTGGAACTTCAAAATATGATTAACAATAATCTTTCACAAATAATACTTTACTTGGTGTTATAAAAGTCGAGCAAGGTTTACACGTTATCCCACTAGAAACATACTGTACATTAAGAAAGGAGATACTCTGTACTTAACTTAACACTGCCGGGCCCATACTAAAGTAAACAAGGCGAGCGGACGCGGCAGAAATGACGTCACAAACAAAAGACGTTCACGTTAAGAATCCACAACCAACGATGGAATGCTCACTCGTAACAACAGATGAATTCATTCTGAATATTTGGTGACAAATAAGAGCTCACTCTCCTTCCAGATGTCTGAGATGGAATAGCATGCTTAACCTCCAAAAGATGTTCTTTCAAAACAGGATCATAGTTTGATAGTAACTCCACCCGTTCCAGGAAATTGCCTTTGTTCATTGCTAACATATCCTCCCTATGACCACGAAAAGGAAGGTTCTGTCGAGCTAGAAACATAGTCACATCCAAAAGACGATGAAGTATGTCCCTCCATTTCTTCCTCTCTGTCCATTGCAGCTTGATTACCATGGTCAACAGTTCTTTTGAGCTTTAGTCCTGCTTCATGGCACCCCCTTCTGGCTGTCACCCGGGGCGGACCGCCCACCCTTAGTACGCCACTGCTCTACGGCTCCTGAGAATGCTGCTGTTCCTACCAGAAAGCAGTTTCAAATGCGAGTATGTGACAGACAAGAGGATGTGTTTTAAATGCTTTTAGCACTTTATTTACTTTCATACTGAACAATTTTATTCATTTTTAAACGAGTACAGCGATTTTAACACGCTGTGCATTTTTGAGTATTTTACCCCTAATGCCAGGCAAAACCTTAAGGCCGTAATTTTTTTTTTCACAGGCATAATACTTCTATTCTAGGCCTTATCTTGTGCTGCTTTTTTCTTTACGCTAACACGTAAATCTGAAAACTTCCGCCGGACTTCAACAACATTGCGGGGGAATCTAGCAACAGCATTCACCGCATTTAAAACTTCACCCCAGGCATGGTTTTTCAATTTAAGTGTACATCTAGTAGAGTCCAACTTCCCTAAAATTATTTGTTGTCTTTTGGTCACTTCAGACACAATAGCGTATACTTCAGCTTCACTGAAATTAGGCCGTCTCTTCTTGGCTGATGGTCCTTCCATGTTTTTGTTTACAAAATTATAATAGTGCTTCGCTCTCAGCCGATTTCTCCTTCTCTTGTGATTGGTTGATGATTTTGTTAACTGAGCGCTGATTGGCCAACTACCTCCTGCACTGACATCTACCTTCCGACAAGAGAACTTAATTTACAGGGTAAAGGGTAAACACTAATGTAAAGTTATGATAACTTACAAACTGCTTAAGGAACTGGAATTAAATTTTGAGTATGCTAAATTTACGGTACTGTAAGGAATCTGCAATATATGTTACTGTATCTTGCTAAAAAACGAAGCTTATGAGGTGTTTTGAATATCCGGCCCCGTGACAATAACTCGTTATCGGCCGACGTATCTCCTGCTGCCTCACACGTTCTCCAGGCCTGATGAAGGTGACATACATGCTCTTGTTATATATTCGCTGGGGTCTTGTGTATCGGTGGCTCCCACTGGTTGATGGCCGGGACAATAACTCGTTATCGGCCGACGTTTTTCCTGCTGCCTCTGAGACGTTCTCCAGGCCAGAGAAAGTTCTCTTCTTGTGAGAGGAATGATGTATGCAATCAGTGTGATGGTGTATGGCAGTGGAACATGGGCAGTTAAAGAGGATGCTACTTGCGGCATTAAGTGAGCTGAAATGAGAATAGCAAGTTGGATGTGTAATGTGGCACTTAAAGAAAGGAAGTGTTATGCAGATGTGTTATAGTTGAAATTTTAACTTTATTAAGCAATTTTGCACGGCAGTTAAGTGGATACAGCACTCGCCTCATGTTTCAGGGGTCGGTAGTTCGATTCCCGGGTGCTTCCAATTCACCCAGCTGTAAATGGGTACACTAGTTTACAACTTGAGGAAGTGAATACAGTCAAGTGCAGTACTGGACATGCTGTCTCTTGTGTACCAAAGGCTTCATATACAGTGTGCTGTATCCACGCTGTCTCTCACAGATAGTTATGCCTATAGGACCAACTTTCACATCCAGAAAATTTCTGTTTATACAACCTATCTTTGATTCATGGAGGAAACTGTTCCTGCCACAAGACAAATACTGTAACCCTATGCACAAGGCAGGCTCTGTCAGGGATGTTTGTGTCAGAGTAAATCTTTTGAGTCATGCAGTACAATATATAAAGTGACCTTGAAGCCATTAAAAAGATATTGAGGAAATCTGACAGTAAGGTTTCTGGGACAAGTGAGGAAGCATCATCATCAACTTTTTACGGCCATTTTCCACACTTGTGGGGGTTAGCTGTGGTTACCTGATGGCGACTGTTGGGTGAAACTAGAGCAAGGTATTACTTCCTGCTCACCACCACAAACTCAGAGCAACAGCCCAGAAAATACAGCAGAGACCAGAGGATGGGTACCTACTCCGGTGACCCAGTTGTCATCAGGCATGTTGAAGTAAAGTGTTTTGGCTGAGTGCCATTCTTAACTCCAACCTATAGGGTGGGAACAGCTGGCAAGGCAGAGTCACAACTAGCAAGGCAGGATCACAACTAACTCCCTGAAGTACAGTACAGAAATCAAAGACTACACCTACCTGCATGTGCCCCAAAAAAATGATAGAGGAGTGTACAAGATTGGTGTGTAGAGGCTCTTGTGTATGACCCAACAAGTAGGGTATAGCAAGATTAACAGAAATATGACTGAATTAAAACTACAGTACGGTATGTAGAATCCCAAAAGGTTTGAATAGAATAAACCACAAACAGTTGACATTACAACAAATAATTTTTTTTAATCTGAGATATATTAATTATAATAATGATGGTAAAATAACAGAATTTACCCTCAGACAAGAATCAACAAAGGTTTGTAATTTACCTTCTTGGTCTCAATGTTCCGAGTCTGATGTGTTGGTCTTCTTGATGTTTGTACACTTTCTACCTGAACTTAGTGTCATTCTTTTATAATGTGAAGCTCTATGTATCATCTTGCCTGTAACATTTCTTCAGTCATCACACACACACCAGACCATGATTCACCAATACTTTTAAACAATGGAATCCTCTTGACTCCATGTGGGGAAGACTATTTCCTTCACTCCAGACCCAATCCACTCCATGTACCAAACACCTACACTATTATTGTGCAACCGACTTTGACCAACATTTTTATCCTCCTACTACTGCAACTCATCCTCCTACTACTGCACCTCATCCTCCTACTACTGCACCTCATCATCCTCCTCCTCCTACTGCACCTTATCATCCTCCTACTACACCTCATCCTCCTCCTACTGCACCTCATCCTCCTACTGCACCTCATCCTCCTCCTCCTGCACCTCATTCTCCTCCTCCTGCACCTCATCCTCCTCCTCCTGCACCTCATCCTCCTCCTACTGCACCTCATCCTCCTCCTACTGCACCTCATCCTCCTGCTCACAAGGGTTGCCCCACTGACCCTCTCTCAGTACCACAGCACCCACCCTCTCCTGGATATAGACGCCCTTCATTTTGCTTGGCATTTTATTTGTTTACAATGATGTATTCTGATGTTTAAAAGACCAAATATATCATATTGTACAGTATATCCAACAGGGCCACCGGTCTAAACAAAAAATATCAAAAAGGAAAAACACCAGGATGGCTCGTCGTCTTGGGAAGCTCAAGTGAAATTGGGTCACGAGGCGTTCAAGTAATTCATTGTCATCTCATATGTAAATTTGGCTTATTTCATTATGATTTTTGTCACTGAAGGAAAACCAAAATGTAGTTCGTATATTAATAAAACAAAACATCAATTGTGATATTTTTCCCCCAGTAATGTATGTAACAGTATAAGTCCCGATTAAGTTACATACCTGTATGGGTGAAGGGGCAAGCACTTACTAACGGTTGAAATGCCCGCAGCACCCTCACTCAAACTAGGTCAGGGATTCCACCTACTTCTATTTCGATGAATTACGTTACTGTACACTCTGACGTTGAAACTGAGACTATGAACTCAGTTTCATTCCCTACTATTATCTTCACAAACAATGCTCTGACTGAGCTATCAAAAGCAAGAATTAAATTGATTACAAAGGGTTGGATGGCAACAGGTCCCAACATACAGCGTCTTGCTACGAAACCCGCAGAGTAGATTCAAAGTTCCCTTCAGACAAAGACGGCCTCTCGATGACGTCATCAAGGAAACAGAGAAAACGGAGGACGTTTCCACTGGGGGACTCGGAAGGTTTTGTGGACGTATAAGTGTAATATGAATCCTTAGGGTTTTCAGGTTAGCCGTCATTACGATCATGACAACACTGACACCCTTGAACACACTAACTGTATTGTAGAGTAATGCACTTCAGACCACTGGGGAAACGTTTCATAATTCCACCTCATTCTGACCCTCCTCAGCTGTGGTTATTGATATGCAACTAAATTGAATTTTCAGTATTCAAAGCTTCCTTTTATGAGCAACTATTCACAGGTCTACAAATGTCACTTGCCATACCTCAGAGAATTGTGACCCTGCCTTGCCAGCCATGGGTGCATGTTGGCTAATTTCCAATATGTAGGCACTTTACCTTGGTCCAAGGACTTCTTGAATAAGGGTCTTAGTATAGCAGCCAGAAGGCTGAAAATATACAGTTACATAATTGGCCAATGGGTTTCTATTTACAAATAATATACAAGTAACATAAGTGATACAAATAAGATATATAATAGCTAGATGGGGAAAAGCTCAAACTACAGGGCATTTCAACATAGTGACAGTGCAAGAAGTATGATTTACTGGGAGTGAATACACTGGTTTATTACAAGTTATTGATAATTTTTACAATGGTTGGGACTGGGCTGTTCTTATAGCGATCATTTCGTGCACGTATGGGCTGGATGCGATTGTGGTGTTGAACTGCAATTCTCGGGCTAGGGATCTCGGGTGGTAGTAGGAGCCGGTGTCGAGGATGGTGCAGAAGCTTCTTGCCAAATTTGCAGATGAGGTCGTGGTAATGGTCAGTGAGAGCCGAGAGGGTCAGTGTGTTGCGCGCTTCTTGATATGTGGAGTAGGAAGGGGAGAGAATAATCTTGCATGCCCTCTTTTGCACTTTTTCTAGGTGTTTACGTTGTGTGGCATTTAGGGAGGAAGACCAGGTAGGGGAGGCATAGGTGAGCTTGGGAAGTATGAATGTTGAGTAAACACTGAGGAGCTCGGGTGCAGGAACTCCCGAGGGACTTGAGTCGGCAGAGGAGGTGGAGACGGAAACTGGAGGATTTGACAATTTCACTGACGTGTGGTTTCCAATTTAGTTTGTTGTCTATGGTGACGCCGAGGAGCTTAGTGGAATCTACAACCTGGAGTGTGTTGGGACCTAAAGTAATGGAAGAGGGTGGGACAATGTTGGAGGAGAGGTTGATGTGCATAACCATGGTCTTGGTATGGTTGATGGTGACGTGGTTGTTGGTGGCCCAGTTTTGGAGACTGTTCAATAAATCTGTATACTGTATTTACAAAAAGACCCGCTCAGAAAAGCACATCTGCGGTACTTCTTGATTTTTGAAGTTCATGAGCCAGCCACCAGGTGTCGTCTTAGTTTGATCTAATCATTGCCTATCGAACCAGTGTACTGTACAAGGTGCCTTCAGCCTTGCCTATACTTAATTGTCCTGATTGTATTCTTAAACATTGGATCGGTCCCTTCATAGTAATGGACAAAAACACTGGCACAGCTTCAGTAGGTTCCTTGATAGGTGACCCCCAAAGCAAAAGGTGCTCAGTGTTGAAAATAATAAAAATACCATAGAGTGGATGGAGCACGATATGCCCAGAACAAAGACTTGTTGAGTTGTTATTGGAAAGTCAACTGTAAGCAAGGTTTATGACTAGAACATATGACCTATTTGTGTTCCATTCTGCAAGTGAAGTGGTAAGGGCATGAGTGAACACAGAAAATAAAGGAAGTTTTGTAGGAATGGTATAATCATCACACCTGGAGACAAGGTATGAAGACCAGAAGAGGTACATTATTGCTACATCTTTTTAAAGGAATACATATTGGGAGATCATTAAGGTACACTATACAGTGTTCTTTCAGTCATCTTTTGATAACTTTTTGTACCTTTGGCCCCATTCTATTTTTTTTTATCCTGGACGCACAAAATATGTGGACTTCTTGCCAAATTGAACTGATGACATGAAAATTATTGTTTTCGGTTTCATTTTTTTCACTGTTCTCCCTCGTCTTGCCTTTAGAATGGAATGTATAAATGGTTTTATATTTTCTCGTTATTAATTTTTGATCTTGGTGGTAACCCCATAATGCCTTGCCTATTCTCCTTGTAATTTGACAAGTGGTTTTGTTAGCTTCCAGTGAATAGTTTATAGTCCAAGATGGAGTTTGCAACCATAACTGGAAAATCTTGATCTAGATGATAACTTCAAAAGGCAAGGTACCGGTATCTTGAAATATGGTGTGGATTGGTTAGCTCTGTAGGAAGATTTTTATCAGTTATGAGCCCGGTATAAAAATTTCAAGATGGCAGGTTAATAGGCGATGGAGTGAAGCCTTCATTGCGTATAGAAGGTAAGATGGATGTACTGTACAAGTTTTGGGGGACTTATTGATATAGACCATCTTCCTGTGTATGGCCAGACCTCTGAACCAGTCGCCTCTCACCAGTGTATGGGGGGGATAACATACCTTAATTCATTGGATATTTTTATTTAGAAAATTATGAAAATATAATGATATGATTTACAATGATTCATCTATGTGATTTAATTGTGAAATTATACGTGTGTGTGTGTGTATGAAGTATGGTCCATAGCTTGAATATGAGCATGTGTCTGATACTGTACATAAGATGAACAAATTCCTTTGATGATGAAGCTGATACCTGTACAGTACATTAGTGGCTGCAGCTGTCAGTGGTGCAGATGGTGACCACAACACATTACACTGTCAAGTATAATAATAGGAAGATTTACTTATAGCTAAAGGAGTGCTGACATGAGTACAGGTGTAGGTGTTCCTCACATTACACAAACAACAGCACTTCACTTTCACAAATGTAAATGACAGTTGGCGACTACACCATCGAGAGAATATATAAACGTGTGGATGTACGGACATGATTGAGACACATGGGGGGGGGGGGATAGAAGCAGCGGTATGAGACACACGCAACTGATGGGTACAGCGTTAGAGGTTGACGGAGTGACGTCTCTTCTCCAGCTGGTAGCCTGGGCTCACGTAGATTGTCTCCTTGGTGCTGTTGCTCAAGAATCTGCAAGGAAATAACAATTAATTACAATGTGCTCTTGTGTCACCAGCCAATAGTCATAAATGTTTATAACACTGATGAAACCCAAGTCATGAACAGAACTCTCACCAGTCATTCTACAATGGACAACATGAACTGTCATACTATTTTGGTAATGTAGGCAATAGTTCTTACACTGGGGATCATACAACTCTTGCTCTGCATCAACAAGCTTAAGGGTGTGACTAAGATTACAGTGCAAACATCCAGAAGTACCTTTTTCAACTAAACTGAAGCCCCTAAAAGTGGAGTGCTTGGGGTAGTCACTTGTCAGGAGGGATGAGAACTAAGAGACTTGCTTACTGTACTAGCACAAATGTTCTCTGTGACTCATGCCAGGTTAGATATTGGACAAGTCTCAACACTACTGTTCCAGATAGATAATTCTTATGTTGACTGAATATCTTTCAGTTGGTTCCATGTTTTCAACAGGTGAGTGCATCATGCTACTGTATACTGTAGTGTATACATATTTTGGAGCATTCGTATAATGGTAGAAAGATGCAACACCCAAGTGAACACGGCTGTTGAGTTTTGCCTGAGGCATCCCCAGTCCACCACCTGTGAGTGGGTATCTGAGGTCAACTGGAACTGGGGAGTGTGGAGATTGTTATCCAGTTTCTAACTCGGTAAGGATTGTGGAACACACTTTATGTCGGGTGAGAACTCTTAGTTTTCAGCCTTGCTGGCATCTGACCTCTCCAAATACCTGTATTTTCAGTGCTGTGGTTGAGTTGGGAGGAACACTATACTGTACTGTATATGCATAAGTTAAAGGTCTTGAAACATCAACTCATGAACTTCAGTTGGTGCAGCACACAAGTTGGCCAATCCATGCTTACTTTCACAAGAGATTTTAGTATCAAGTCTTTTTTATACGTCACTTAAACACGTTTTAGATCATAGAAATTTTGGTACCTATCAGTAATTAAAGAGGAATGTAAAAGTTATTAGTGGAAGACTCACCTGAGGGTGGACTGGGGCTCAGGGCTGGGAGCTCGGACAAGCCTGACGTAGAGGGTGTAGGTGGATACAACCTTGGGGTCACACCTTATCTTGCCAATCACCACTCGCCTTCCACCATCCCACATCTCCACACACAAGGTGCAGCCCCTGCAAAAGTAGATTGTCAGAATTATTCATGGCCATGGATGAACAGTAGCAGTCATGTCCTCAAATATAATGACCCATTATCATGACCAAGAAAAGTATGTGAAGGTCCACAACCACTAGACCATGGACCCCAGTGTTAGATATTTAAGAAAATATAAACTTTATTTTTAACGTCACAATATTCAACAAAGTTTGAACAACAACTGACCTGATTCCATGAGCTTCTCCTTCGGTCATCCTGACAATGTCCCTAACAACACGGGGCAAGAAGTCCTGTGGCAGGAACACTGGAACACTGGTCTTGGCCCCTGGTAGTAACTTGGTCAGCCACTGTACTCCGGATCCAGCCTGTTCAACAGTACATGTACTCTTATTTCATGCTCACTTTTTCCTACACATTCAATCCTCTTTATATGTTCTTCAGACAGATGGGAACAACAGTATACAGTATTTCCAAAACAATAGTAAAGAATTAATTAAATATTTCACAAAACCTTACATCTAGAAGAGTTCGGTGAAGGTTATAAGAAAAAAAGGATCATATGAAGATCCTCCCCCCCCCCCCAAACCTACTTGGGGGGAGGATCGTCATATGATCTAGCCTGGGGGGGGGGAGGATCTTCATATGATCAAGCCTGGATGGGGGGATCTGACATGACCAAACCTGACCTTACCTGATCACTATATATATATATATATATAGTCAGATTTTCTATGTACTCAATAGGTTAGGTGGATCTTCATATGAGCGCGACTGGGGGGGGTGGATCTTCAGTTGGATACTTTGGGGGGGAAGATCTTCATATGATCCGAAAAAAACCATTGCCATAATAGCAGTACACTGACCTGTGTGTTCTGTGTGGGGTATGCATAGTGGTGTTGGGCCAGATTGAGTAACTTAGTCTTGCGGGCACGACGCACTAGACCCACGATGTGTCTGGCCAACAGTGCCGCCGCTGCCTCATCCTCAATACCCTCGTAGTCATAGAATTCTGAAAAAAACAAAAACAAAACATAAATTAAGTGTCCTGGTGAAACAATCGGATACAGTACGAGAATATGATTGTTGTCACACCCAGGACTATAGACTGTCCAGTGTGTGAGCACAATAACTTCTGAAGAGTTAATTTTTTTTTAAACTTGGCTAGTCACTGTCCACCCAGTAATCTGCCAACATATAATGGGTCAAGCATCCCCAAAGACTTCCCTTATAATGTTATATGACTTTATATGAATGATAAAAAATAACATAACAAAATGCTTCCCCTGAGACAGACGCTGATACCAAGTTATGATACTATAATGACTGAAGACTTCGTGTTAATAAAATTAGCCACCACATCGCAGTGTTTCTACCAAGTTTCATGAAGATCTGTAAACTCCTTCAAGAGTTAACCTTTTTCACTAAAAAAAAAAACAGGCTTTGACGTGGAGACGGACACAAGACAGTGCCCTCACTATTTCACAACACTAACCACAGCCTACATAATCGGATTTCTCTTTGTTACACACAACAAAATAACCGTTTATTGCAAAGAAAAACCTAAGTGAATTTCAGTCTGTCAACACACCAGACTTTGAATCAATAACATTTTCCAGATACTAGTATTTGCAAAAGACACATGTGTTTTGTAGAGGCTTAACATGTATCGTGGGATAACACATGTATGGTATCATAACATAAATTTGTCATATACTGTATGTGTCGGGGAGTGTTCTGGAGGTGACACATAATACAAGTACAGTATAGTATGTGTCGTGGTGAAACATATATACGTTAAAATATAATATTATAGAAGTGACAACAAAAGTGTACCAAGTAATTGAAGGACACTTGTATTCCGATGTTTATGCTTTAAGTGACATACGTTAAGTGTAATCAAAATTTAATATGTGAAGCGACACGTGTGAACCTTAGTGTGAGGAAGAGAGAGGAGTTATTGACCTACCTGAGCTGACGGGAGGCATGTGGGTCTTGTAAGTATTGGGTCTCACTACACGCAGCATCTTGGACCACTTGTTGATGTAGAGAAGTAGTTTATCTCTTAATACTTCTTCTTGAGTTGAGTGAGTGAGGTCAGGGATGCTTTTACTCGCACTGGTATAGGAAAGCTTACGGCTGTTCTGGTGCTAAACGCCGAAAATGGTGCTAGAGGTTTCTTTAAGCTCTTCTGCGTTAAACTGGTGAATGGTTGGGGGATGGGGCGGTATATATATTGGTTGGATGGGCTTTGACGTAACGACCTCGCCTACCCAATACGGGTTCTGATTGGCTAGCTGCAGAAGGTGCCAAATACCTTCTATATTCATCTTTAAACTGCCATTACTGCGTTATTCATATCTATCCTTCATCGCTTAATACACAAGCCACCCCAAGTTATGTTAATTTAATTGTCTGATATATTAGTCACGGAATAAAGTTTGATAACTATGATTAAAATTGGTTACTGGTTGAATGAGGGAGAGGATAATGCGTAGATTATCACATCTTGGCCACAACACTACTGGATACTACACACCTGCCAACACCTGTCAGTTACCCTCACACGCTGTTTGTTTTTATTTGTACTAAAAGTTTCTCATTGTTTCCGTTTTCATTCGCTGTTCTGATGTTATAATGTTTGTTTTCACTACCGTACATATGCCCGTACCTGTCAGTCGTTATGATTGGTATTTAACATGTTATTTATGTTAGCGTTAATTTCAAATGCTCTTTTGTCGCTAAGCTGTGCAATTTAACGATACGGTTGAGGAAAATTGCTAATGGTTGTGTCTCTTACTTCTGTTGCCTCCTTGTCTTCCTCCTGTTGCCTTCTTGTCCTCCCCCTGCCCCCTCCTGTTTCCTCCTCCATTCTTGTCCTCTTCCTCCTCCTCCTCCTTGCCCTCCAGTATATCATAAAGGCTGATTATATTATTTTCCTATAATCATGTTGAGTCTGACCTATAACACTGTCATATAACCTAACCCAGCCCTTAAGACCCACGTTAAAAGACCAAGCATTGTAAACAGTTGATGTGGGTCACTTTTTTATCCTGTTCTTTATGTTCTGACAGCTGGTGCATCAATTCTTTATGTTCTGACAGCTGGTGCATCAGTTCTTATGTTTGGACAGCTGGTGCATCAGTTCTTTATGTTCTGACAGCTGGTGCATCAGTTGTTTATGTCCTGACAGCTGGTGCACCAGTTATTCATGTTCTGACAGCTGGTGCACCAGTTATTCATGTTCTGACAGCTGGTGCACCAGTTATTCATGTTCTGACAGCTGGTGCATCAGTTCTTTATGTCCTGATAGCTGGTGCATCAGTTCTTTCTATTCTGACAGCTGGTGCATCTGTTCTTTATGTCCTGACGGCTGGTGTATCATGGCAGGTCTCCCACAGGTGACTTTTTAATTCGGTGACAGGTAACGGAAGCTGTTGCGTCGTCAGGGATGTAATTACCTCAATAAATTAATCCATCCCACAGGTAACTAATAGAAGACAAGGTAAGATCAGACCAAGGAGTACTATCAGTTATAACCATTCACTGAGGTGGACACAGGACAGCTCTGTTGTGAACTATGTGAGGCATCAAGCGTTAAATACTTATTGGTGTCTTACTCTCCTACAGGGCCACTGCGTCTCGTTAAGTGGTGCTGAGCTGATGGGATTTGCACTAAGTTCGTTCATGGCCAGTGTGCTCAAGGTAAAACTATGTATATTGTTTTTATTTTTGGTATGAAGTCTTCAACAACCTTCAGACAAACAGACAGTCAGACAGATAGACAGAAAGTTGGCATGAGAAAACCATTATGATAGGAGGTCCTTGGGATGGCATGAATATTATCCACTAGTTTATTTCACCTGATGATTAAACATTAACGTTACCTGGGTGGTGTAAGGTTAGATGAGCTTTAGGGTAGTTAGTCGTGTTGCTGATCGTAAAGATTAACTACCCTAACGCTGTATGGGGGGATGTGGTTAGGTTAGGTGGGTGTTAGGGTGGTTAGGTTAGGTTAGGTGTTAGGGTGGTTAGGTTAGGTTAGGTGGGTGTTAGGGTGGTTAATCTTTAGGAAAAATCAGCTAAGGTGGATATTCTTCATGTGATCTGATATTTATTCTGTAAAACCGTCAAAGTTCACATTGGTTCAACATAGACAGTACAAATCTAGGCAAAGGGACGCCTCCGTGTCTAGGTATGACAACTGTCACTTTGAGAACAGTGACCAGAGTTACATGTAAACATTAAACAGCTGGAGAGTGGGACCAGAAGCTGTTGACCTTTAGGTGGTGGATGGCAGCTGTTTTTATAGTCACTTCCACCAGCCAGTACAATTGGCCAATATTTTTACCATTGTAATCAAAATAAACAGAAGATATGAATGTTATCATCTCTCTTAAGATTACTTTTATTCGTCAAACAATATAAACAGTGGTATCAGCCATCGGTACCCTGCAGGTAGTTAGTGACAGATACAGTACCAGTCAAAACATACTCATGTTTGTATCCTCACTTCAGCCAAAGAACTAAAGTTTGTTAGAGCAATGCGGCCCATAACATTACTCTGAGCCAGTAGAGGGCCGTATTATTTCTTCCTTCCACCTGGCTTGTGCGCGTGATTTACCATGACACTGTGTAGTTTAGCATATAGACTAAACACGTTAGTACAATGTTCGGAGAGTTATTCGGGCGCCCGCCCCACTAGAGGTCACAGCCTCTGGTTGAAGAAGCAATAAGTTTAGAAAACTGCCAGGGCAAACTTTTTGGGGGTGAGAGTTGTAAACTCTAGGAACAATCTGCCAGAGAGTGTTGTGACGGCACCGAGTGTGAGCTCATTTAAGACCAGGCTTGACCAATACTGGCGCAGGTACAGATATATTCAGGAGCCGGTACATGCCCAGTACTTGCCAACAGTGTGTAACAGAGACTTGACTGACCGTCCAAGTGGCTAACAGGCCCATCAGTGGCGAAGAGAATAAAGTAAAGTAGAGTCTGGTGCCAAGACGTAACGTGGCGTACTGACGAGTGTGATGTTTACACACGTTCTGGGCCAGATGTCACGCATTACTCACTCAGGTGTGTCGCCACCCCTCTTGTGATGATCATTGCTTGACAAGGTGTAACTTGCAGG
Organism: Homarus americanus; assembly: GCF_018991925.1. Taxonomy (NCBI): domain Eukaryota; kingdom Metazoa; phylum Arthropoda; class Malacostraca; order Decapoda; family Nephropidae; genus Homarus; species Homarus americanus. Next base: position 2,552,235 of record NW_024724693.1, read on the forward strand.
TGACGACACTCATTACTGTTCCAATTGGACATGCCGGGGTCCACATGTTAGGAAAGTTATTGGGGAAATACTGTACCACTAAAACCCCTCAACAAAAATTCTGATCTTTTCATTTTTTTATTTGTTAAAAGGGAATATAGGCAGTGGTAAAATGTAAGTCTGTTTAACCAAATATGGCCCAAGAAAGCCGTTCAAAGGTCGTCTCCATCAAAGTATTTATGTGAGGTAGTTACCGTTGAACTTTAAAATTCTATTGAAATTCAGTACTGTGGTAAACGGTTGACGCCTTGAGGATGTGTTGGGACAGCATAATAGATGTTTCTATCTTGTAGAAGCTTAAAGCATTGGTATTTAGCTATGGACATATCTGAGCTCAACCTTGGAATCGGGAGGGAGCTATTTTGGTTCAAGTTACCCGTTATACACAACTTTCATGTTATTTCTGGCTGGTGTGTAAAAACTGTCCGGCCTTGAGAGTAACGCGCGGGTCTCCTCCTGCGTCGTATGGCACATCTTCTCTCACACTTGGTCTCACTTAACACACTGTTTACACATTTTATCTCACTTTATTTATCCTCTACGCCCTTAGCCAGCTCATTAGCCAGTCGGGCGTCAGTTTGTTCTAAGTTACACACTGTTAGAAAGTACTAGGCTTGTATTTGAGAGCATCATGTGTGTGTGTGTACAGGTTGCAGTCAGTGTGCAGAGGTGGCACACGACCATCACATTCTCCCGCCATATTCTTTGACGTTTAAAATTCAAGTCTTGTAAGAGCACGGAAGTAAGTAAGTTAATATGATTTAATACAGCTGCTGCTCTTAGCCAAAATGTGGTCAGCTTTTTTCATGAAAGATACTAACTTTCTGGGGTGTGTTGTGTACGTCTTTAATTTGTTATAAATTAGTACTGAACATATAGCGGTCCAACTAGTGGCTTTACACTTGATTAGGCTCTATATTACAGGCGAATGGAACAGGTTGATCTGCCAGTGCGTGTCTTGTCTTGTACAGTAATAGGTCAGCTTGTCGGGACACTTAAGCCATCTTCTTCCAAGACAAGTTGTTACATACTTACATAATACGCAGTTACCAGATATTTTGTTTCATATTAGTGTGTGGACATACAACTGTGACCTCTGCATGATGTTGTGTGGTATCAGTGTTAGGTATAGATTCAACATGATATAATTCTAACCTAAAACTATATTCCAAGGGGTAATCTCAACACAGCTCAAGTCTTCAATTATGTTTTGATTGAACTGAGTATGCCTAGAAAAATTCCAGCAAGTGGTTAATAGATTATTATCTCCCCTTACTAAGAAAATCAGAACAAGAGGCTGAACTTTATCGCGGGAATTAGTCAAGGATAAATAGCGCTAGTCTGAACGCGTGTAAATAACCGCGAGAAATTTGGTCAGAATAACTCCAAGTACTGTATTGTCTTTTAGTTTACATACACAATAGTTACATGTTTAAGCTCACAAGTCTGTAATTGTTAGTGCTAGGCGAGTACTATTATAATTTAGGTCTCGCATATTAATTTTGGTATTATCGTTTCGGTCATGCAGCGAATATACTGTAGGCTTAGGTTGGGATGGGTTAGGTTAAGTTAAAATAACGTTTTTCCGATGATTTTTTTATGTGTTTTGAACGATTCTGACCTTTGGAAAGTAAGTGCATGACCGAAACGATAATTTTACCTTAATTTCAAGTCACTAGGAAGATTTTGTCGGTCCAAACTTACACGCGGAACACTAGGATGGTCTGAGGCTGTGACACAAGTCGCTTAATACTCTGAGGTGCACACTGTCGCCCCCAGAACTCATCAACTGTGAATTTTGATGATTTCGTTGTTTAAGCTTCTAAGAACTGTACCCTATTGCTTCTGAGACCTAAATGCTGTGAAACCTATCTACCCAAGTGCTGAGAACTCTGTCTACCTAAGTGTTGAGAATCCTATCAACTTTACCTAAACGCTGGGAACCCTATATGAGAATCCTGTTTTCCTAAGTATTAAGAACTCTACCTCAGCGCATCATTAAACTACATACCTTCAAAAGTAACTCGATTATTTACACTGTCGTAAACGCTAAAGACAACAATCACACACTCTACATCTCTTTGTTCCCGTGTAAGTCTCAGATCAGCTGCACCCACACGTGTACTTAATCTGGATTCAACCAAACAGAAGCAAGTTTATGGCTGTCTGGGTCTTGGTTATAAGCCATCTATGTCTTCTACTGTCTTCCACACGCTTATTGTTTATATTTTGAACCTTTACATTAGTATTACTCATTTGGTGTTTAGTTTCGTGAGTGATGTTTGAGGTGTGGAATGCGGGTGTGTAATTCACTATAGGAGGTGTACGGGTCAGTGGGCGGGCCAGTTACGTTACGACGAGTCAGTGTGAACCGGTATGGTGATTGTATTAATAACATCTTGTCTATCTGTCTGTCCGTCTCTCTTTTATATCTCTTCTCTTTTCCACAAATCCATACACACGTTAGTCTAGGTATACAAAACAAAGAAAGGTGTTTACATGCGCACACAAGATGTAGGTATACAATGTGCACCAAGTAATGGGTGTACCGAATAATGGGTTGATCGAATGATTGGTTTACCTGATAATGGGTGTACCGAGTAGTGGGTATTCCGAGTAATGGGTGTACTGAATAATTGGTGTACTGAATAATGGGTGTACTGAATAATGGGTGTACCGAATAATGGGTGTACAGAGTAGTGAGTATACAGAGTAATGGGTAAATCAGCCATTTCCGCCCTAGTGTAGGATACAATATTCCAAACAAGCGACACCTCCCGGCCATGTTAATGTGTCCTCCTTGTACAGGTGTGGTTAATGTCCTTGGCAGCTTACGTCAAACGTTCTTCTCCACTTAACTTAACCTAACCCTGCTCCTGGCTGGGTCCTTTCAGCGCGGTAAGTCACGTGGGATGGTCGACGTGGGGGAGGGGGTGATGGGAGGGTGAGATGTGATGCGAATTACTCATGAAAGGGAAAGGAAGGATGGGTTTTTACTTATTTATTTATTTATTTATTTATTTATTATATTATCTTAGGTTTTAAAGAACGGTAATTAGATGTTTATAATAACTTTAATGTGAGGAAAAATAATGAATACAGTGAAGGAAAAATAGTATGAGGGTGAGGGAAAATCACTGAATTTCTGGGTATTATTATGAGGCAAAACAAATGAATGTCGTAATGTGAACAATAACCAACTCGGACAATCTTGAGCGAGTGGTGTGCGTTGTCTGAGAAATTAAACTTATATGTAATTCTCCCAGTTTTCTTAAGTTTCCAATTATCTGCAACCTTTTGAAGATCTAACTGATCAGTTATGTCAGTTTCACAAGCTATGATCATCAGATTATGCAACTGTTTTTTCTGAGGTTCTGTTTCTCAGGGATGTTTTCATAAGCCTGCTAAAAGAACCTTTCATTTTTATATACTGAATGTGATGCTGTCAAGAATAGCCTGAAAACTTTTGCCACACGAGGAAATAAATGACACTTTCTATGAGCATTCAGTGCACATTCTGCAGCTGAGCGAATGTTTTCTTCTACATCAGGATGTTGCTCCACATACTCAGAAAAATTAATGTTGAACTCTTCTAATTCACCTCGGAAAGATTTAGTGTTCGATATTTCAGATGGTTGTGTTTCTGACAGATTTTTCATGGCTTCAATAAAGCTTTCTGGGTCATAGTCTGCAACATTTAGGTCAAGAACAACCGCAAAATATTTGAATGATGATTTCAGATTTTCACATATTGAAGTCAACACATAAATCATATTTAAAACTGCATTAACTTCCTTACAATAATAGGAATACAAATTATACTGAGCACTAAAGTTTGGATTATCATAAATTTTTTGGCTTCCTTTGACGGTGAACTCTCTTGAACTCTTCTTCTCCATCAACATTACACAGTTGAGTGCAGCCTCCAGCTAATGTTTCTGAGCCTCATCATCACTAAGTATTGACTGAAGTATTTGCAATGTACTTTATGCATAGAGACAAGAGCTCCAGAAACATCTAAATCCTCAGTTTGCAACACATCTACCATGGGCTTAGTTTTGTACATAATGTTTTTCATGAACATCAAAGCAACAATAAAATCAAGTCTTAATTTAGTAGAGGATAACCATTAGTTATTGTCCTCGCTTGTGAATCCTATTTCTTCTTGCTATTTCTGATTTCTTCTAAAACTTCACATATCTCTTCGTAAGATTTTCAAAAGGCATCCATTGACTGGCCTGGCACTTCATCTTTGACAGATTTTTTAATTACAATTCTCCTTCAATTTGTGTCAACTGTTCCATAAGAGCTGCAAGACGACTGGTGCTACTGCTAACAAATACATAGCAAGATTCCAGTACATCCTACATATGTGTACAGTAATTGGTTCACTTGTATTACAGCCGTGATCAGTCAGAGAATGTACAACATATCAGATACTTTCTTTTGAGCACCATTGTACTTTCCAGACATTGTTGCTGGACTGTCACAGGTTTGAGACCGAATGGAATGTGTGTCAATTTTACTTTCTGAAACAGCTTTTCATAGTTCACTAATTCACGTTCATATTTCTTTCTTTATCTTACGTCTGGCATCATTATAACCGTTCAAAACACGATCACTGTGTTACCTCTTGCTACCAGAGTGTGTGTGTGTGTGTGTCCTTGACCATATCTCTGAATTTTTTAGATCATTGTGACCAACTTCTGGCAACTTGACCAGCCCCAGAGACCCCCCAGTCGGGCCGTCCCTGAATACCACGTTATGTTACCCTCAGCGTCTGTGTGTTGCGAGGTGGCAGAGCTGAGCGTTTGTCGAGCTGTAGCCGTTGCCTAGCCCAAGTGAGAGGCGACGGGAGGGAATTTTTTTTTTTTAGGCGTTTACAGCGCCCAGTTGGGAACCATGTGTAATTTGTGCTTGATCAGTAACGCAGGAACTAATATTCGATTTTTGAAAGTGTCCATTTTGTTTTTGTTTTCATTACTGATAAATTTCTGGTGTTCTTTGCTCAGTTATTTCTTTAAAATATAAATACCATACAATTATTTTTATAGTTTACCTACAACGTGTACAGTTAACTAGTCAAGTCCATTCGCCTCTTCCCCTGAGCCACGAACCCCAAGATTCAGACTCGTGAACCCGATGCCTAAATGCTTCGGGTTCACGAATCTAAATCTCGGGGGTTCGTGGCTCAGGGGGAGAGGCGAATGAACTTTAGTGGTTAAGGTAAATTATAAAAATAACTGCACAGTATTTTTTACAAGAAATAAATGGATAACAACTGAACAAAGAACACCAGAAATTGATCAGTAAGAACAAGTGAAATTGGACATTTTAGCGGTATTTTCGGGTCGTGTGAAAATTAGTCCCTCCCCCAGTTTATTTCACATGAAGATTAAACACCCTAATGCTTCATGGAGAGGGTCGGGTTAGGTTAGGTTGGGTCGGGTTAGGTCCAGGTGTAATACTCATTGAGATATCTAACGGTATCATTCAGTCATTGGGCATCTTCACAACAAGAGTTCATTTACACACACACAACTACTACTACTACTACTACTACTACTACTACTACTACTACTACTACTACTTTGCTGTCACTCGGAATCAAGTATGACGATCATCCAGCTATGATACAATGATATGAGTTATTAAGGATGTCACCTAGGTTAGTGAGTTCTGAGGTGACTAAAGAGGCCGATACGGGACCGGCAGGGTCGATCACAGATGTTGCACGTGTGGGGGGCTACATCTAGTGCGGGAATTCTTTACCTAACACGACTCACACTGCTCGTTACTTTACACAGGAGAGTTGAACGATCTTTGGTCAGGCGAGGACGTGAATATAATACTTGTTACTATAATTAAGTCCATACAAGCTCCTGCCTTTGTGTGTAGAACCTCTCAACCCCGGGCCAGTGATAGAGTCAACCCCGGGCCAGTGATAGATTCAACCCCAGGCCAGTGATAGATTCAACCCCGGGCCAGTGATAGAGTCAACCCCGGGCCAGTGATAGATTCAACCCCGGGCCAGTGATAGATTCAACCCCAGGCCAGTGATAGATTCAACCCCGGGCCAGTGATAGATTCAACCCGGGCCAGTGATAGATTCAACCGGGCCAGTGATAGAGTCAACCCCGGCCAGTGATAGATTCAACCCCGGCCAGTGATAGAGTCAACCCGGGCCAGTGATAGAGTCAACCCCGGGCCAGTGATAGTCAACCCCGGCCAGTGATAGAGTCAACCCCGGCCAGTGATAGATTCAACCCCAGGCCAGTGATAGATTCAACCCCAGGCCAGTAGATTCAACCCCCAGTGATAGATTCAACCCGGCCAGTGATAGATTCAACCCCGGGCCAGTGATAGATTCAACCCCGGGCCAGTGATAGATTCAACCCCGGGCCAGTGATAGATTCAACCCCGGGCCAGTGATAGATTCAACCCCGGGCCAGTGATAGAGTCAACCCCGGGCCAGTGATAGATTCAACCCCGGGCCAGTGATAGAGTCAACCCCGGGCCAGTGATAGAGTCAACCTTGTCTAATTCAACTCACTGTTTTTATCTCCTTCACTCTATCATGATTTTTTTTATGACTTTCAACTATAAGATCATCACACAACTCCCATCCTGCCCACATACCATTGTCCTGAACCTAAATGACGATATGGCGCCGAGTATCTCTAGTGAATGATGTTTTTTCGAGTTTTTGTTCACTGTCGTCATAGGAATTCCTTCGTATGTGTGTGTGTGTGTGTGTGTGAGAGAGGACTGGTTATATCTCTCAGTGACTGTAGCCAAGACCTTGTTGCTGTGTCCGCCTGTTGCTAGCCCGACAACCTGCTCCACCCAAGTGATGACGGCCCCTCTGTCCTCTCTCATATACGCCCCCCTCTCTGCTCGCCTCACACACACACACACCCCTCATGCTACTCACCCCTTCCCTACTGCCCACTCACTCCCAACACCACACCCTCTCCCTACCACACACGCCCTTCCCGTCACACCTTCACACCCTTCACCACACCCTCTCCCTACCACACACGCCCTTCCTGCCACACCTTCACATCGTATACCACACCCTCTCCCTACCACACACGCCCTTCCCGTCACACCTTCACACCCTTCACCACACCCTCTCCCTACCACACACGCCCTTCCTGCCACACCTTCACATCGTATACCACACACCACACACGCCCTTCCCGCACACCTTCACACCACTTTCACACCTTCACACCCTTCACCACACCCCTCCCTACCACACACGCCCTTCCTGCCACACCTTCACATCTTATACCACACCCTCTCCCTACCACACACGCCCTTCCTGCCACACCTTCACATCGTATACCACACACGCCCTTCCCGTCACACCTTCACACCCTTCACCACACCCTCTCCCTACCACACACGCCCTTCCCGTCACACCTTCACACCCTTCACCACACCCTCTCCCTACCACACACGCCCTTCCTGCCACACCTTCACACCCAACAGTATAATTAGATCATGCAGCCACGTACCGTACCTACACCAGGTTGTGACCGGGCATAAGTGTGTGTGTAAGTTTTCCTCTGATCACCTGAACGATCTCCACTCCAGCTTATTTCACCTAAAGATTAACCACCTTACCTAAACTAACTTAACCTAACTTAAATTAACATCCTCTTTGCTTCGTTTATTAATTATGTACAAATATTACATAAATCATGGTCTTTCTGGGTGTAATAAGTGTTTAAGTTTTGTAGTGCCTCATTGCATAACTTTTTACAGTTTTATTTTCATCTACAAAGTTTCTGTCCTAACTACAGTTTTATTTTGGTCGTTTTGAACTTAATTCCTATCCCTGTTAAGACCTACGCGGCATAATCCCAATTCTAGATCACTTAACTGTAGGTGTTTTATAAATAGTAACAGGAGCTAACATGGAGCCTTGAGGGACGTCGCTAATTGTAGTTCTCCCAGGCAGATGTTTTGTCCTTCATTAATATACTCTCTGTTTGTCGGAATTTCAATCGATATTTTTACGCACACACACACACACACACACACACACACACACACACACACACAAACGAGCATGTAGTGATCGCTATAAGAACAGCCCAGTCCCAACCATTGTAAAAAGTATCAATAACTTGTAATTAACCAGTGTATTCACTCCCAGTCAATCTTACTTTTTTGCACTGTCACTATGTTGAAATGCCCTGTAGCATGACCTTCTCCCCACCTAGTTATTATATATCATATTTGTATCACTTATGTTACTTGTATATTATTTGTCAATCAAGAGACCCATTCACCAATTATGTAACTGTATGTTTTCAACCTTCCGGCTGCCATGCTCTTTCAATGAACTGTTAATTATTATTATTATTATTTACAAAGATTAAACCTACAGTATATACGGTATACCATAACAGTGTGTGTGTGAGAGTCCTGCCGCCCCCGTCAAAGTCTTAGTGGGGTGAAGGCTCCTGTCCGGGCGGTAGTCAGGCTCCTTCAGGGGGAAATATGAAGAAAAATAGTGTATAGGTTGAGGAAGGTGCATAAGTGTACCGTGTGTGTCATAAGTGTACCGTGTGTGTCATAAGTGTACCGTGTGTGTCATAAGTGTACCTTGTGTGTCATAAGTGTACCGTGTGTGTCATAAGTGTACCTTGTGTGTCATAAGTATACCGTGTGTGTCATAAGTGTCCTTTTACTCTTTTAAGTGTACCGTGATTCGTGGCACTTTTTATTAAGTGGGGCGAGCACAGTACAGGCAGTGTGTGTGTGTGTGGGGGGGGGGGGCTACCTCCTCCACCGCGGCCTCCGTCTGGCGGGACCCTCCCAGTACATGCACTCTGGGTCGTGTACTAAAACGACCCTGAGTGCATGAGCTACATTAAGCTGGGAAACGTGACGAGAAGAGGCACTGGCACCTCTAAGGTACTGGCACCTCTAAGGCACTGACTCATGGTACTGGCACTTCTAAGGCACTGACTAAGGGCACTGGGACCTCTAAGGCACTGACTCAGGGTACTGGCACTTCTAAGGCACTGACTAAGGGCACTGGGACCCTAAGGCACTGACTCAGGTACTGGCACTTCTAAGGCACTGACTCAGGGTACTGGCACCTCTAAGGCACTGACTCAGGGTACTGGCACCTCTAAGGCACTGACTCATGGTACTGGCACTTCTAAGGCACTGACTAAGGCACTGGCACCTCTAAGGCACTGACTCAGGGTACTGGCACCTCTAAGGCACTGACTCAGGGCACTGGCACCTCTAAGGCACTGACTCAGGGTACTGGCACCTCTAAGGCACTGACTCAGGGTACTGGCACCTCTAAGGCACTGACTCAGGGTACTGGCACCTCTAAGGCACTGACTCAGGGCACTGGCACCTCTAAGACACTGGCCAGTCTGGCGCCATAGCGCACGTAATTAGCATGTGAATGGAGGTCGGGATGAGAGCAGCCAGTATGAACCAGTATAGTCTGACACATACACACAAAGACACACACACACACACACACACGCGCACTCACTCACTCACTCACACACACACACACACTCACTCACACAACACACACACACACACACTCTCTCACTCACTCACTCAACACACACACGACTGGTCTAAAAATAAATTACTGCTTTACATCCCAAACTGAATCTCAATCTCCTTATTGTCCGCCACACCCTAACCTAACCTACCTACCCAACCAAACCCAACCTAAAACTAACCTAAAGCTAACCTAACTAAACCCAAGGTAACGTTAAGGTGTGTACTCATCAGGTGAAGTAACTCCTACACCCAGGTTTGGTATGTCAGCCGGGGGAACACGACCTTGGGTTAACGCTGAGACTTTACTACCTTAGTATCAGTGAAGTTTGTTCTGGTGGGATTCTTTTAAGACTACGAACCTAACCTAACCCTACCCTAACCTAACCATACCTAACCTAACCATACCTACCCTAACCCAACCTAAATTATCTCAAAGATGTAATTTACGCCCGTCTGCCAGTGTGTGTGTGTGGGGGTGGTGGGTGGGTGGGGACCGGGTTCTCCAGTACACGTGCAGGCTATCTCACGTGTCTTCTCACACACACACACACACACACACACACACACACCAGAGGATACAGGAGTTAAGAGTTCATATACCTTAGTGGTTAGGTTAGGTTAGGTTAGATCAGGCTGGTTAGATCAGGTCAGGTGTGGCAAGAGTCTTTAGTATCCCCTCCCTTCCCTGCCCCCTTCTTCCTAACATTCTCTCTCTCCCTTCTCTCCTTCCACCCTTTCCAACTTATTTCACCTGAAGATTATCCACGTAACGCTAACCAAACACTAACCTAACCTAACACCCGCAGGTAACGTTAATCTTCAGGTGATCTTAATTAACCCTCGACCATTTATGCATATTGCCCTTTATTCCTGTTGTCTCTCCTTTTGCGGATTTAATGACCTCGCAATAAAAATACTACTACTACTACTAATAATAAGCAATAATAAAAATGGTAATAATAATACTAATCAACAACAATAATAACATCAGTAACAATAAATAATAATAATAATAATAATAATAATAATAATAATAATAATAATAACAATAAATCGGTAAAACAACCATAAAAGTTTACAATTATTCTCGTATGTGTATAGACTATGGAGGTACAGGATACAGTTCAACAGTTCAACGCAAGTATACACGGTCGGGCTTAGGATGGTTAATCTTCAGGGGAAATAAGCTGGGGTGGTTAATCTTCAGGGGAAATAAGCTGGGGTGGTTAATCTTCAGGGGAAATAAGCTGGGGTGGTTAATCTTCAGGTGATCTAACCCACACACTGTCTAGTACCGGGGGATCACTACATACTACATACAGTTGCACTGAACACAGACCTTGAGACAGTACCTTGATAAGACACTAATTAACCTGGTTACGTCCACAGCTACCAACATACAAACTCTTACAAAGGTCATTATTTACCGTCATATCCACCCACCACTACTGCACATTCTTTAACCAATCAACTCTCATCATCATATTTCTCTAACATCACAAACGATAAGGTAAAAAATCGAATTCATATTTTGTTCTTGTCTATAATTCCACACAGCTTCTTACATCTCGTCGTCTTCATAATGTCAGACGAGATTTTCAAATTTTACTCTTGGTATTACCAAGCTGCGTCAGCCACCCGTCCACCGTCCTCAGTTTCCTCCACAACGCTCGTCTTTCTGCATCACGACACTCGCTCTTGGTGTAACTTTTATTTAGGAGAATTTTATCATGTTTTATCTTGTTTATAAAGGATGGACCCCCCCCCGGTCAGTCAACTTACGAGGCTGTATTGTATGTAAGACACATACTGTACTCAACTCTTATTGCTCAGTATACTCAGGCTTGTTTGTCGTGCTGCTAGAATGTGTACTAAAGTCAGGCGGAATAAAAAATAATAATAAAAAAAGTCAAGCGCATCTTTTCGGTTTGATGAACTCTGTTTTTGTTTTAATAAAACATTAATCTGACGTAGTTTTACATTCTGGTTTAATATATACACGTACTGTGTATATATATATATATATATATATATATATATATATATATATATATATATATATATATATATATATATATATATATATATATATATATATATATATATACAGTACGTGTATATATTAAATCAGAATATAAAACTACGTCAGATTAAAGAGGTTTATTAAAAAAAAGATGAGGATCATCAAACCGAGAAGACTGAGCCAAGCTTATAATTATGAGGGTCACTTACAAAGGTCACTAGAGAGTTAAGATGTCCTCTACTCATAAAACGTCATACAAACAACTGCTGGCTGCTGTTCATTATATTTTTGTAGTTATTAACAACATAACCTGGATCACGGCTTTATACAAGGCTTAACCACTAACAATACTAAGAAGACACCAGGGGACCAAGATGGGACCACTGTGCTTCCTCATCCTGATCAACGACGCTCTATCGGACACTCCTCACAGGTGGAAGTACGTGGATGACTGCACTGTGGGGGTTTCAGTGGACAACACCGCACCAGACTACTCATCGCTCCAAGGCACCCTGGACAGGCTACAGGCATGGACTACGGAGAACAAGGTCACCATCAACCACACCAAAACCGTAGTCATGCACATCAATACCGCCACCACTCCAGTGCAAGCCCCAGCAGTCACAGTGGGTGCCCATCCTCTCCAGCTGGTGCAGTCTGCCAAACTCCTGGGTGTAACTATAGACAACAAACTTGACTGGAAGGCCCATGTAAATAACACAGTCAAGGCAGCCTCGTACCGTCTCTACATGCTACGAAGACTTAGGTCACTTGGGACACCCACGCCAGAGCTGAGGACCATCTACAACGCCTTTATTGTCCCCAAACTAACGTATGCATCACCAGCCTGGTCGTCTTCTCTCAACTCCACCCAACAACGTCAGCTAGAGAAGGTACAGAAAAGGGCCTGCAGAATCATGCTCGGCGCAGAATACTCCGGCTACACCAACGCTCTCTCCACCCTGGAAATGCCATCCCTCAGTGACCTCCACCACCAAGCACTGGAAAGGTTTGGCAGTGGACTACTGCACCACCCTCGCCATCGCCGCCACCTGCCAGCCCCCCACCCAACTCGCGCAGTCCGCCACTACAACAAAATTCAGCCCATAAGAGCCCGCACCGATAGATATAAGAACAGCACCATCCCATCTATTGTTAAAATAATAAACAACTCCTGATTTATGTACTGTACAGCCCTGTAAATGTATTCAATGCATATTATATCATTATGTCTAAATCAAATGTAAGTCTGTATATTTTCAGCCACCGGCTGCAACTCTATTAATAAACCGTTTATTATTATTATTATTATTATTATTATTATTATTATTATTATTATTATTATTATTATTATTATTATTATTTTAGATTGTTATCGTCCACCCCGTCACCTGCCTCCAGTGGTCTGGCCTGGCTACAGTTGATCACTGCTTCAACAAGGAAAATTGATAACAAATTAAAATATCACCAGCGTAAAAAATCAACAGTATTGTACCCTTGTAAATTTACGTCTCTTCATTTCTCGACAATTATTTTTTTTATTCCCCGCTTTGATTTAAGTTTTGACATTGTAAATTAATATTTTTTCTGGTTTATTGTGTTAAATTAATTCCAATAAAGGCGTCCATTATATTTCGCCATATTACGTTACTGATCCATGACGTCACTAACCTCGAGACAGACGCTGTGGCCTGTGTGTGTAAACAAGACTCACGGTGTAGATAACAGCGGCCTCACAGTCGAAGGTTAATATTTATAAGTAATGATTTTTAAACTAAACTATTAACATGACGATAGACAAGCAATACAGTTATTCATTTCCATCAATGAAGTGAAAACAGAGGTGCAGTAGATCATTATACAGGACCGGGTGAAGGGCTACTTATCACCGTTTGTTTACAGTATTAACAAGTATAGTCATGTAGCCTCATCTACCTGGTCTTATTAGCTTGTGTATTTTTTTATTAAATCTTTCTACACCTGTATACTTGATGGCTTCTGCAGGTAATGAGCTCTCCATACATACTGTAATTTAAAAGTGGAATGTATATCGTCTCTTGCTCATCTCTCGTTGACTAATGAGGTAATTTGGGAGTTGTTTCATATTTTCTTAACCTTTTATAAACACCTGGATAATGTTAACTGCTTCTCTCTTCTCTTCTCTTCGCTCATTATATTATTTCAAGGAACATCTCTATCACCCTACTGTCGAGTGCAGTGTCACGGAGAGTTAGTAAACATTAAGTTGTATCTACAGTCACCAGCAAGGCAGTCACTTACCAACATCCGGACGTCTACCTCACCTCTTCTGGAAACTGGAATAATATAATAAATGGAGTTTTAGAAGGAAATAAAGTCATTCAACACGAAATATTATATAAAATGGTATAAGTCAGGACGCCCTGTTATGTATCTTTCCGCCTCGACTCCAGCCCGCCGCACGACCTCCTGCTGGTAGTGCTCGCTTCATCTATCACATGACAAAGACGGTAAGAGAAGATGTAGTCAGACCGGCATTTAGGTAACATCTCCCTCAGCCTCATGATTCACTTACCGACCCAAGGAAAACTTTTTATTTTTGTATATATCTCCACGATCATTGTCGCTGATGGAAGATGACGCGTTAGCATTAGTTTATTGTAGTTTAAAGTTGCATTTGATGAAGCTGGGTGAGATAATCGGTAGTCTCACGGCGTGTCACCTTTGATACAGTCGTAGTTTTGAGTCGTTGACTCGTTGAGTTGAGTCGTTGAGTCGTCCAAGCCCACCTGGGTTACACTTGTAATTATCTTAGCTTGTAAGTATACACAAGTGTACACAGGTTCTGTTATCTTCATTTGTGGTTCCTTGGTTTAATGTAAACACACGTGGTGATTTTCTAGTTATATTGGATGCTCTGGTAGTTACAGAATTGTTTGTTGACAGACTACTGAGCATTAGCTTGTAATTAGCTGATAAAATTAGAGAGAGATACAGCCTTGGGAGCTATGCTCACACACATCTCTTTGGTACGGTGTCTGGCTGTGACCTCGTGAACTGTGTGAAACTGTGAACTAGGCGAACCTCTCTCTGTCTGCTTGTAAGGGGGTATGTAATCTATACGTCAACACAGAGATAAGAGGCTACACTCCACAGGCCTACTCTCACGGAGGCCTGGGGACATATATTTATGGGTTGTAACCTGAATCTGTGTGAAACTACAAATGTTTATGTGTGCTGTCCACCCTAGGAGGTGTGACAGAACAAATGCTTATGTAGCTTTATGCTCAATAGTCTGGGTGATAGAATGTATACAATGAATATATGTCCTTAGCCCATATTTATATAATACTGATTCATAAGGGCTAGAACAAATCAGCATCACTACCCTCACCATCTCATCACCTGCGCTATCACCACACCCCTCTCTGTAGCAGGCAACTCTCTATAGCAGGCAACTCTCTGTAGCAGGCAACTCTCTGTAGCAGGCAACTCTGTAGCAGGCAACTCTCTCTCTCTCCAACTTGAAGGTGTCTTAGCTGGTTGATCAGGTGCAGAGCGGATTAGTGGCTGCTTATGACTCCCAATGACCAAAGTGACGCGCTGCGGGCTGGAATAACGTCATCGCTTGCTTGTGAACACTGCACTTGTCCCTGTGTGATGGGGAAGTGAATTTAGAGTTGATGGCTAGTTTTGTGTGCACCCAATACTCATCCTGTGAGCTGTAGTGAAGAAAATAAAAAGATTGCTGTAGTAGAGGTCACAATAGGTGTATAACAGACCCTGGTGGTTAGGATATTGTGGCGTTGAGTATTAGAATGTTTTCAGTTCATTGTTTGTTTAGTTCTGAACATATGAGTTGACTTAGTTACTAGGTGAAAAATGTGGATACAATCGTAATATATCACTTATATTGCTATTAGAGATAAAATGTGTACTTAGATCTGTC
The DNA here is from genome assembly GCF_018991925.1 of Homarus americanus. Lineage (NCBI taxonomy): Eukaryota > Metazoa > Arthropoda > Malacostraca > Decapoda > Nephropidae > Homarus > Homarus americanus. The sequence continues at coordinate 2,567,777 of NW_024724693.1, forward strand.
CCTAAAAGGTTCTGTTTTTTCTCACATTTTACGACATAATCTTGAAGTGTGTGGCCATATGTCTGGCTACACACTTTACATTTAGTTTTGTTCACATCTGCTTGAGGGATATACTGCCAGAGGTACTCATATCCTAACCTTAGTCTAGCTGTTTTACTTGATTCATCTCATCCTGGTAAACAATGGATTGACTAGTTCCTGTTTGCACCTGTCTATACTTGCTTCATATTCATCAACAAGTTCTTCCTGTTTGCACTTTGAAGGGATCTGTTTGACACACGTAGATTATATATTCAACACTGTATTTATTAGACGTGAGTTTAGCTAAGGCATCAACTCTATCATGTTTGTGTCTGACTGTGTATGATGATAGATATATTTGATGGGGAAATAGATATGTATGATGGAGAAATATGTATGATGGAGATCTGTGTAGGCTGGAGAGACACAAATGTATGCAAGAGAGATACTGCATTTGTGTAGGTCACCTGTCAGGCTGCCCGCCACCTGCTGTACTGTTGCCACCCTCCTACCATTTGTGTGCTATAGTTAGGTTATGTTAAATTAGGTTTTATCATCTTAGGTTAGTTTAAGTTAGATTATGTTAAATTGGGTTAAGTTATGTGATATTACCTTAGAGTGGTTAATCTTCAGGTGAAATAAGCTGGGGTGTCTAATCTTCAGGTGAAGCGGATTACCTCACGATGAGTATTAATTAAATACTTTCACACTTACGTCAAGAGTTGAAAGTCAATTGGTGTTGAGGTGAACTTCACGCTGACGTTACTCTTGTTTCCCGCCCTAGTACCAGGAGTCGGGACTTGCTTGTGTTGGCATCGGTCGTCTGGGAAAAGGGTCACAAAAAAAAGAATAGGAATTAATTCATAGGGCAAGGTAACGGGAAAAAATTATAGGAGAAAGTCACTAGGAAAATTAACAGGAAAGAAGTCACCGTTTAGGTTTACATGTTGAACATTTCGACAATTCGTTACTTTCTAAAAACAAAAGAAAACATTCAAAACCTAACGTAACCTAACGTGTTAATGATATAAAAATATGACTTATTTGCCTGTGATTTTTTTTCCTAGCCAAAATCCAAACTTTTTTTTTTCTGACTTATTTTCCTGGTGATTTTATTTTCCCTTTACTGTTGTCATCACGTCTGTGTATCCGTCTATTGCTTTGTATGCTTAACACTGAGGCAAAACTTCCATCCCTTGGTGGGTAATTTCCAGCCGTTGTCCATAAATGGTAGTTCAAGGTGAGGAGGAGGAGGCCAGCGTCGGTGTTCTGTTCTGGCGCTGAACACACACACACACACCACACAACACACACACACACAACCACACACACAACACACACACACAACACACACCACACAACACACACACACCACACAACACACACACACACACACACACACACACGCACACACACACACACACACACACACACACACAACACACACACACACACAACACACACACACACACCACACAACACACACACACACAACCACACGAGCAGCATCATCAGAATCGAGTTACGGAGAAAACGAGCAAAAAAAAAAAATTACCTCTTAATATGTGTGTCTGTCATTTAATTAATAAAAAGTGGGTCTTAATTCTTCTATTTTGACGTCATCACACTTAAAAATAAAAATATATCCCCAGATTTAACATTTTATTACCAGAGTGTGCTCCTCCGCCCGCCCCTCGCCGTATTAGGATTCAGATGACGAAATAATAAATAATAAATAATGTACGTGTTTTGGGTCGGTTGAAAGCTTTTCTCTCAGTGTTTGTTTTTCGTTTCATACCAATGTAATAAAATAAAATAAAGTACCCGAGTGTGTATAATGATTAATCTCTTGAGTATGATGATTTTGCCCTGGAGTATAGTGATTTAGCCCTTTGAATACGATGTTTTAACCCCTTGAGTACGATGATTTAACCCCTTGAATGCGATGTTTAAACCCCTGGAGTACATTGATTTAACTACTTGAATATTATGATTTAACCCCACGAGTACGATGATTTAACGATAACGACCCTTAAAATTATTAACCCGTTTGCAAGTATATGCTGATAACCACAGAGAAATAAGAAAACACGAAGTTCCAAAGCGCTTTCGTGTAATTCACATCTTCAGGGGTGACTTACACGAAAGCGCTTGGGAACTTCGTGATTTCTTTTTCCTTGTGGCTATCAGCATATATATGAGACTGGATTATATAATGTTCCTACTGTCAATTGAATTACAAGGTAATATTGAGTAGGCATTATCCCAGTCAATGCAGTGCTTATTATCCCTCAAATGAACAAACAGAGCATTGGATTCCTGGCCTGTCCTAACACTATATTTATGTTGTTTAAGTCCAGTTACAAGATCCTTACCTGTCTGGCCTAAGTAAAACATATTACATTCCTTGCAAGGAACCTTATAAATGCAGCAACCTACAGTGATTTACTTGCATATATATATATTTCATTAGCCCAATAAAGCACGAGATCAGATCAACACCTGCTCTGCTGACCATGATTGTGACTGCCACCTCTGGACCACCAGGATACTAAAAGCAGTCCTAGACTCTGTTCACGGCGCCATAAGCTCGTTGAACAGGCTTTGTGTGAAATATAACAGAGTGTAGACTGCTTTTAGTATCCTGGTGGTCCAGAGGTAGCGTTCCCCGGTCACAGTCATGGGCTCGTGGGCCGTGGGTTCGAATCCTGGTGGGTTGAGGTGTTGATTGTATGTTATATAAATATATATATTATATATATATATATATATATAATTACATCATCTAATGTAATTAAACTTCGAGAAAGTGTGTAGTAATGTCATGTAGCCTCAGTGCCCTTCACATGACCTCAGCGCATTACTACACAGCCCAGGTCAACACATAACTTGCTAGTTAGAGGCGGTTGACTCAGTTGGTCCAGGTACCTGACACTGATCGGTCGTGTGCATACTGAAGCTCTTACACTCATGCTCCCATAATCTGCAAAGGTATACACGTCCATTGTGTAGTTACTGTGATGTCAGACTTTATCGTGCATAGAATCTTTTTTTTTATAATAAACTAGAAAAAAGACGTAATTGGGTTTGTAACTCTACCCAAACAGTACTCATTGTGTGGTTCAGTGACTTAATTACAGGTAATGAGTGTGTGACCTTCACTACACGACCATCAACTCAACGTTACAGTAGAACATGAGTACGTTGGTTTAACCCTGATAATGAGTAATTTACTCCTTGAGTACACTAAACCCCTTGAGTACACTAAACTTCTTGAGTACATTAAACTCCTTGAGTACACTAAACTCCTTGACCACTAAACCCCTTGAGTACACTAAACTCCTTGAGTACACTAAACCCCTTGAGTACACTAAACTCCTGAGTACACTAAACCCCTTGAGTACACTAAACCCCTTGAGTACACTAAACCCCTTGAGTACACTAAACTCCTTGAGTACACCAAACCCCTTGAGTACACTAAACCCCTTGAGTACACTAAACCCCTTGAGTACACTAAACTCCTTGAGTACACTAAACCCCTTGAGTACACTAAACCCCTTGAGTACTATAAGGGGCCATTATCTCTCACTCCGCCAGCATCCTCGACAAGACGAACAACAGCTGTGATGGAACTGGTAGTCTATTGACATTAACGCCTGAGTGTGATTACAACCTCACTCAAGACGCCATCAGCATTGTACTGCAGCTTAAGTGAGTCGTTTAGATGCTCTCCTCTCTTACCATCAATTACCTGGAAGACTCAGCCTACAAGACTTCCAAGAATTTATAAAGAGATCCTTCACAGAACCTCAGGTGTGTTAGGCTCTTCCCCCCCGTGATTAGTGACGATACAGGTATATGTTGAAATTTGGTCTTCGTGCAAGGTCGACGCCACCACGTAGGCGTCGTAGCTACAGGAGGCAGAGTAAACTATGTTCTCACCTGGGCAAGAAGGAGGGTGGGTGGGGAGGGTGGGTGGGTGGTGAGACGGGGGTAGGGAGGGAGGTTAACTGAATGCCAACACGTAACTCAGTGTGTTGGGGACAAGTGCACCAGCCTTCTCACCCTCTCCCCTCACCCCCACGCCCAATCTCCCCCCCACCTACAATGCGCGTCTCTAGCCCCACCCTAGACTTCTCCCTCCAGCCCCCCCACGCCCAACTTCCTCCTGCCCCCAACGCCCTTCGCCCACCTTCCTCACATTCCTGGCCGTACCTTGGTACATCGTGCGTAAAGTCGACAGTGTTTTGTTTTTCTTTACGTTGGTCGTGATAAATCATCTTCAGTATCTGTCAATTTCTTACTGTACAACACCAAAAGGTATATAGTCACAGTCCTTATTAATTACAAACACCGTTATTGAATTTAATTTAATTGAATTGAAACATTTTATTTAGCCAGAAGAACACAGATACAGAGTGGATAATAATAACAATATTAACATGGCTGAGCCCGTTGAGAACCTGAGCTCTCTTTGAGGCACCTGATATACTGTACACTATACATTTATCTCAGGGAAGTATTAGGTAACATTTAGTATCATCTGGAATAGTACAATAGCATGGTAGTAATAATTACATCTCATAATGTTACCACAGTTATCACTTCAATATTTATTTATTTTATTATTTATTATTTTTATTTTGCATTTATTATTATTTTTTATTTATACATACATATACATATAAATTACAGTGGAATTGAAAAACATAAGTATAATGGGGGCGCAGTACAACCTACACTCAACAGATCGTTATGAAGGACAATAATTACAAGTTGATGAGTAAAGTCAAGTCATTTATCCCCAGTGACCCTTATCTCCCCCACACACCCACCTAACCTCTGTACTTTAAGACCCACACACACACATAGAGTAAATATGTAAACTTTATTAGAAGAAAAACATTTAGTACATTTAAAGCAGGTGATGAGTGTAGGGCAGGACTCTAGAGTACGGTTGGGTAATGTTCGTTTGTCCTTGAACTGGACCCTATAGTCGTGAGGGCTGGTGAGAACAGTGTAGATGCAGTACACGGCAAACTAAGCCTTCGGTACACAAGGAGGAGCTGCCCCTGACTGTCTTCACTTCCCCAACGGGAGAGAAAGGTACCCACTTACAGCTGGGGATGCTCCGGGGTTGAACCAGCGACCTTTAAGACACGAGGCGAGCGAAGTAGACCAACGGATGAGTACAATATGCGTTTCAGTTTATCCTCTGTTAAAATCATCAAGTGTGTTATAAATGGCGTGTCTTTAGGTTCAATCTGATGCTGTCATTCCGTGCCTGATGTCAGTGTTATGTGAAACTCTTTCTCGTGGTGGCAGGACACATCTCTACAGCTCTACTCGTCCTTGGTTGGTCCCGTGAGCAACCTTTACCTGGTGTGGCAGCAAAGTATGATCCAAATGCCGTGATCTTTAATACACTGGTAATATCACCTGTGGGCTTTGTATATCATAAGGTCGTTTTCTCTGTGTGTGAGAGCAATGTTTCCACCAGCTTGACTGAAGACTGCCAGGTGGCCACTACAGGTGTTCCTCTCCGCGCTGATGGCCACTTGTTCCGCTCCGCGCTGATGGCCACAACACACGGTCTTATGAAGCAGACAGACACAGAGGCAGACACATTTTTATTGGTCTACTCATCCGGACCAGTGGCGTGGCATCCCAGCTTCATAGTGATGTGGGTGGCGGATACTGTTAGAGTAAAGGTCACAGTGCATCAAAAGTATCCAACAAACAGAATGGTTTTTCACACCAACTTCTTGTCTGTGGAGCATCTCTCTCTCTCTCTCTCTTTATCTCTTTCTAAATTTTTCCGGGTGGTGGGGGGGGGGGGTTAGTTTAGTTTAACAAATTTATTGACAAAGCTTGGAGTAAAGTTTGCCTATTCTGAGTAATTCAGTCAGGTCTTGACACTGAAGGTGGTATCACTGCTCACTGCCACGCAGGACAGAGGCTCATACACAAAGGAATAGATCATATTCATTAGCAGTATATATAGGTCAGAGTCATGTGGGTGATGTCACTGTTCACTGCCATGCAGGACAGTGGGAGACTTCGTGACCAAACGTAGGAAGGCGACGAAGGATGTGGAGACAACAGGTGGAAGATGTGATGATGGTACCGACGTGTTCCTTCCATATTGTTTGTGGTCAGTGATGATGCTGAGGGGTTTGGTGAATTTCACAACCTGAAGAATGTTGTGACCCGGCGCTGAGAGGCGGAACATGGTCAAAGGAGGAGGAGAGGTCTTAATTTGGTTGATAGTGACATGGTCGGCGGCGGCACAGGTATGGAGGCTGTTCAAGGTGCTCGAGAGGATGCTGTAGACTTAAGAAGTCCTAATACCTGTGGTGTAGTCGTCGATATCCTTCCAACGAGCGGGAATATCCTTCAGGGTAACATTGATAAGGTTTAGGAAACAGAGAGGTCTCATCCTGGTATAGTATATATCAGGTGCCTCAAAGAGAGCTCAGGTTCTCAACTGGCTCAACCATGTTAATATTGTTATTATTATACACTCTGTATCTGTGTTTTTCTGACTAAATAAACTGTTTCAATTCAATTATGGGACGCCGCGGGTGGGTGAGGGAAAGGATGGCCCCTCGGAAGTGTATAAGTGGCGGCGTTCTCTAAGGAAAGTCTGTAAGTTGTTATAAGATTTTTCGGGATATCAAGGTTGAACGGGTTTGTTTATTAATGTGTGTGTTTTTTTAGCATGTGCTTTGTTTTCGTTTGTTTTGTTTATGTTGTACAGCTCTGTGTGTGTGTGTGTGTGCATACAGATATTTGTTTATACCTTTATAGATCATGGGTACGTGTGTGTGACGACTGTAAAGTACGTGTGCGTTTGTGTGCGCGATCTTGTTGACATTTCACCACCATCGTCTGTAGGAATTTCTTTTTTACACTGAAATATTTACACGATACGGAATATTTACACGGCCAAGGGATAAAATTTCCTCCTTGTACTAACCCTTCACGCATGACAAGACTCAGTTCACATATTTACAACGAATATATCACTCTATCCGATCTGTTATGTTAGGTTATGGACAATAATAAAAGTTGAGCAAAAATACCGAGCCTAGATTCTTCTATTTTGAGGCCAGGTTTTATTTTTTGTAGTTTTTTTTTTCTGCGTATTATATTATCGTCAAGGCTGAAATAAGGTGTTGAGAGTTTACCCGCCACTTTTGTATCGTAGTTGAGGTGTGAATTAGATACGTTTTCCTACTTACTATATAATTATTTAAGGGATAATTTTTTAACCTAACGTAGAAAGTTTTAAGAATCCGGGTCTTATAGGTCGAATATTTAATTGTAAAATAATTAACATAAAATAACATCTCTTTGGAATTTTATTAAATGCAAACAGAAAGTAAAACAATTTTTTTTTCAACTGTTAAAGCACATTTGTGACATTTGGCAAGAGAAAATCAAACGACGTATCAGCTGCTGGCAGGGACAAACGGCTCACGTCGAATGTGAATAACTAACTAACTGTCAGAATGCATGTGACAATGTACTCAAGGCCGACAGCTGCTTGTTGTGTGTGTGTGTGTGTGTGACAACTTTATAAATCCGGACGTGAGGTAAGTTGTATGTGAAAAAATCATATGTTTGAGAGCAGAGAATGGCAGTTGTCAGTGACGGCTAGATGAGTGGCTGACTCCCTCCCTGCCTGGCGGACTTCATCTCACTCTCCGGGTTTTCACAAGTTCCTTCTGTTAAAATATTCCTCTAAAAGCTGACATGAGACGTATCTAATTACTCACGTACCAACAGTGCAAAGAAAACCCGATATTCTAGTGAAATTCTATCGAAACTAAATGGCATTCCACCTCGTCTATCCGGGAAAGTTCTGTATCGTCAGTTATGTAATTTCCTTCGTGTTTTGTAACTTAAGCAGCAATGTAATCGAAGTTGGCGTCATAAATGGACAAATATATGAAGAACCGGTGAGTCGCTGAGGTGTTTATTGGGAGTCAACGTTTGAATTTCTGGGCACTAGTGAGGGTGTATGTGACCACCTCAGGTCACCTCTGCCGCCCTTCTTACACACTGCCTGGAGTCATTGTGTACACTACGCAAAAGTTGCTTCGCTTTTTCTTGTTGTTGCTGTTTTATGAGGGCGGTCATAGCGTGTTGCTGCCACCATGTCCGTCTGTCGAGGGTCACATCTACCGTTTCATCAATATTACACCAAGGATCACAGTCGGCCTTAACATATGTATAACAAACGTGTATCTCATGTGCCAGAAACTTACTGATGTGTCGCCTTGACTGATTTTTCAAAGTTACTATTTCCATTATTTCTTAAAGTCACGTCTCTTGTGGTTCGGTAGGCGAATTATGTATGCTGTGCCCCGGGTGCCACTACTACGCCTAATATGTGTTCCCAGTGTCCCTTAACGTGGCCACTTCCAGTAATATTCACAGTAGACGCAGGATTTTATGTTCTAACTCGCGTGATCAGAATCGCAACAGTTAAACAGTCAGTCCCTGGGCCAGGAAGAGCGCCCGACGCGTACACCCATGTAGTCAGGCGACCTCTGGCCTGTACGAGTAACAAGAATGAGGAAAACAGGTTTGTCTGGCCCCTGGAGAATACTAAATGTTCAAATGAGTATTTTTAGTTTGGTAGAGGATAGATTGGGACGGGATTCCCAGAACCACGAGCAACGCACCTCCTGCAGTGATCTGAGGAAGGAATAATACAAGTCGGAGAAGTTAAGAGAAAATGAGACTTTTGATGAAAGGTTGAGTAAGAGTTGTATGCTGGAGGGGAAATACACTGAGGAAGCGTGTGTGTGGGGGGGGGGGCAAAGGATAATGCCTGTCTGTGTGTTTCGCAATTACTGTACATAGGTTGACACAGGGCGGCCAAACGAGGTTGCCAAGGACTGTCTAACCTGGGAGGAGCAACACTAGCTGAGCTGCGGGACAGTAACGGTAGAACAAGGAGAGTGAGGAGACTTGACGCTGTTGGGACAAGACGTGAAGGTTATCATCAATCTGTGAGTTGTCGTCAGAAAGTGTGATGTCTTGGTCCTGGACATCTGTACTCACTGCTGGAACACAACACGGGAGCTGTACTCTGGCACACACCTGAAGATCATGAGAAGCTGATGTATGTAAAATATTTCCTTATTATGCAGATAAGACCAACTTCCTGGAAGCTTTCTTGACGCTGTTAGTGACGTGGACTTCCACGGTGGGCCGCAGGAAACCTCATTGACTTGCATTCTAATTGACGATGGTTGACTGAGTAGACTGCCTGCAGGCTTAAGAGGCCATGCAGGAGCTATGAAGAAACTCTGTTGTTACTTGATTAGAAGAGACGAGGTTGTCAGAGCATGAAGAGAGGAGAAATATTACAGCCATCGGCAGAGGAATGGTTGTTGATGTTGAGGAGCAGCAGTGTGAGGCGACACAAGCTCAGGTAAAGGCCACCAGAGAACCGCCCTCAACACATAATAAACTCTTGCGCCGCGGGGACAAGTTTGTAAACACTGAGATTAAGGACCCAGAGAGACGGCTGTGTACCAGAGAGATCAGGACATGGTTAAGACAATATACGAAGAAAACATTTATGACAGAGTTTATCCACGGCTCTCGTGGGTTGGCTCAGGAATTGACGACAATGATCACAATGTTGCGGGATGACCTGGCCAGACGAGAGGTGATCGTTAAGTAGAAAAGACTCGGAGTGAGAGAGAAGCTGCCTGCTCTTACTACTGTCTATACGGCTCTATAACCTTAGAAATCGCAGACGTGAGTGAAATTGAACACTAGAACGGTGTCGGGGATCAGACACTTCCTAGATACTGTACTAGAACGGTGTCAGGGATCAGACACTTCCTGGTTACTGTAATGGGCAACAAGATGTTTACATAATGAGGAGTAAAGTGCCAGACAGGAAAGAAAGGTTGCACACTACGTCAGGGACAGTGGCTACTACAGAGCACAACACCTCAACGCTACTGCAGGAAAGCCTTCAGACTGACCTACTGTATACATCCTCGTTTTAACAGTAAAGTGAACGTGAAGGGTGGCGGTGGCAATAACAAAGTGTAGTTTAGAAGCGTCTTGTAGGTGCCATAGAGTAAAACTGACAACAAACAGAATAACTAGTATTATCACCTTGGACTTGGGATTATAGAAAACGGATTTGCCAATGCTTATAGGTAAAGGACCTGAGGATTCACAAGACTACCTGAAGATGCGTCTGGTCACGGTGCACCACTACCGAAGAGGCACAACACGAGGCTAGCTGATATAACACCTCCTGGAAATTGTACTCTATATACAGTTTATATCAGAACAAATTTAAACCATTCTCGAGATCCTAAAGTACCTGCCGGGTATTGATAGCTGGCCTTTTAGACGTGGAATAATAGATGTAGGTGTTATATTATTAATTTATTGATGCCTTCGACCGTGACAGAAGCGCTGGGAGAGAAGCAGAAGACTCGTCGAGGATACATTGAAACTGATTTAGTCTATCCTGGAAGACATAAGAGAAATGTAAAAGAAAACGATGTAGAGGAAATGGAAAGTGGATGAGGGAAAAAGTCACCAGGTAGATAACTTAATGAGGAATGGAAGTTGTTAAGTGGAGGTACCTGAGGTTGTGGTGTGGGGTTAAAATTATTTGAGATTGTGAGGTGATAGTGTAGGGAAGTAATAACTATTTGAGGTTGTGGGCTGATGAAAGAGAGTGGGGTTGTGAGATAAGAGACGAAGGTACTAGGGTTGTACTCACCATCAAGGAACTAAAAAGATTTCAAATGAATTTAGACATACCATAAAGAAAGAAGAATGACCCGTTGGAGAAGATAGACTCTCACCTAACCTAATCTAACATAACACACCATAACCAAACCTAACCTAACCCAACCCAACCTAGCATAACATATCCTAACATAACCTAACCTAATCTAACAACCTAACTTAACCTAACCCCAATACAATGAATCTCTATGTAACTGTCGCATTAAACTGAAGATAATAGTACAGTTAATGCCCGTAGCAGCAGCAGTAATGGGAGATATTAATCAATCTATTTTGTATTCTGTATTTCATTTAAATACAGAATTTATCTTACCGTAGATGTTGGTTAAAAAAATTGAAGTGTGTGATGAAGGATGAGTTACTTTGTGTTACTTGAGTTACTTTGTTACTTGAGTTACTGTGTTGCTTGAGTTACTGTGTTGCTTGAGTTATTGTGTTGCATGAGTTACTGTGTTGCATAAGTTACTGTGTTGCTTGAGTTACTGTGTTGCTTGAGTTACTGTGTTGCATAAGTTACTGTTGCTTGAGTTACTGTGTTACCTAAAGTTACTGTGTATTACTTGATACCCTCATTGTAAGGTATTGTTATTTGTTTGACCTGCCTGTGTGGAGAGAGGAGGAAGGAAGAGGAAGGAGTAGGAAGGAAGAAGAGCAGGTAACAGTAGAGAGCTTTAATCCCCACTTTGTGCTGGGTGGCGCGACTGGTAGTGTAGTGGCTAGTGTTGAGTACTGACAAGATAATATAGGAAATACAGAGAGAGAGATTATGTACAAACGACGATGCTTTAGATGTACAGGAATTAGGTTAGAATTGAGAAGTGTGTGGCAGTGTGTGTGCCGTAGGTGAAGGAGAGGCCCCACCCATTTCTTAGTCTTCCAGTTAACCAGAGCGGTTGTAAGTGAGTTGTCTTGCCACATGACCCAGACTTCACCTCATAACTGTTGTCTGTGGACTGACAACATCAACATTGATATAAGAGAAGGTTTATAAGACTCCCGCGGTGTTATTGTCAGCAGCTGGTCGTCGGCAGTAACATTCATCGCGTAGCCTTGGGCCTCTCAGTGGGTGTGACCCTCGGATTCCAGCAAAAGGTGATTTTTTTTTTTTTTTTGTATCCCAGTAAATGGTTGAAGCGGTGGTAGTAAACGTGGTGATGTGCCGCCACCTGTCGTCATGAAGCCACAGTATAAGTCATAATAGTGTTATGGTTTACCAATATGAGGAATAAAGTTACATTTAACAGTGATCATGAGGAGTTGAATGAAGGAATTGTCTGCTGAGAGGCCAAATATGTTGGCGGACTGTCCACTACATCACAGTCAAAAAGTAACGATCATCATAACAAGTCGAACGTCTAACAATATTATTAATAGCGATGATTTTCGACGTGACTTAACTATTTTGCACTGTACATGTTGACACGTTACAAGTGGCAGAGCGCTGACGTGTGTACTGTGGCCAACCGACCTACAGTACAAGAATCTGTGGCAACTGTTATGGACGCGTTGGGTGAAAGATGACAGCCTTTGTTTTCTGGCGGGAAGTAATAACATCAGCCGGAAGATACTCTTTTGAAAGCCGAGTAATATAGTTTAATGATCTAACTGAGATGTTAAATACACACTCGTCAACAATGATTGCGACATCACTGTATAAACACGGAACCTCATAATTATCGCATTTACGTGATAAAGAAATATAGTTTGTTATAATAATAGACGCCCAAAACAAGAAAATGTAAAGATTATAATGTAAAGGAAATACGGAGTCAGTACGTGATGGGTTAGGTTCATGGTGGAGGCTAACGTCCGTATTACAGATAATTATAACTTGGCTATTAACCAATAACTGTGTGAAGAGATTATTAGTGCGGTGTCGCTATGGTGATGCAGGTGGGCGGGCGCTCCATGTCTACCCGCACATACACTAGTCCCCGTGAAGGTCATGCCGCCGCCGCCCACCACGCTCAGAACGGGTTACAGTGATGTCATTTGATTATATGTTACGTTTAAAACTCTCGTAGACACATTCCTCCTTTACCCACGCTGCTGCGCCTCCTCCACAACATCTATCAGTCACAAGAAACAATGTGAACTATATACCAGGTTTATTTCACGAGACTGCTCCCTCGCCCGACACAACACGTTAGTGCACACGCCTAACATGTACAGCACGTTTTTTTCTTCACCACTTACTAGCGCACTAGCCGTTCGGGCGGTCGGTCTGATCTTTGTTATAACCTTCACTGGGCGGTGTTAGTACAGTAGCAGTCCGGAGAAACCGACCCGGGGTCTGGAAGACCGCGGTGGTGAGAGGCAACACGCTGGTGGCAGACCAGGAGATAATGAGGTGGTAGATGGCGGGTTTCTTCGTCAGTTCAGTCGGTCTGTCTCCGGAATAACTACTTCTAAGAGAAGTGAAGTAAAATCAAGAGCAGAAAATGGAGGTCACAGGATGTTTGGTTGTTGTGTGAGTCATCTGAGTGAGGCTACCGGTGCACCGCCTTAAGCCTCACTCTGCCCTACACTGTCAACATTACGGTAGAGCGAGGAGCCAAACAGTACCGTAGTTATAAACCATGAATGTTCTCTTTACTTTTGGTCTTAACAGGTGACATTAAAGAAGATAGTCGTACGCTCTCTGCACATTGTCGTGAAAGGTATCATATGCTGACTTTCTTCAGTGTGAACTGTTAAATGAAAATGTATATGTGCCTGAATTATGTACATGGGGTACTAGGAATCTATAGTTAAGTTTGAAATTGCCCCTTACATGTTTTGTTTTGATTTCAAATATTTTGTTGGACAAATGTATTTTGAATTCCTTGTATATATTTACCATGTATTTATACTTTTGTCAATAAACTACTACTACTACTACTACCCTCGTGGAGACCACCAGCCCAGGGTGTGAATCTCTCATTAGTTTGGTATATTCTGTATAGAAATAGTAGTACAGTGGGCAGACATTACTGCTGTACAGTACTGTACTTATATTTTGATCATAATGTGTAGAGTAAAATACTGAAATAAAAACGAGTGTAAACACATTTAGGCAACGTTGTCTCAACCAAACACAGTAAGCCAGGGAGGAGAAAGATTACAACGCAGTCGCATAGATGAAGCCAAGAAAGAATGCCAGATAATATTATTTATCAATTAAAATTAGAGTAATACTGTCCCAGGTAACCAATAGGACGCCATGAACGACATGGGCAGATCCGTAAGAGGACCAATCAGCGCGAGGGAAGCCTTGGCGCCAGGGCCAGGAGGAGCCAAATGTCAGTTGTCGCACGAAAAACTTGGGTTGAATAATACGCTCAGGACTGCGTCATCATGTTGAGATGTGCCAATCTATCCTGCCGCCACATTCCTTTATCATGTGGGCCAACAACCTGCCTTGTCCAACTACGTATAGACTGTCTCTATGCATATACTCGTACATGTGTGCATATTTGAGGCGTGTACATAGGGTCCTTTCAAGGGACGAAGGAAGGGGATGAATTCGCCCCCCCCCCCCAACTCAACGTTAACGACTTACATGAGTTCTGATTGTTTTGACACTGTAACTTACCGATACTGAATGTAGGAGAGACGCGCTGACAAACTTTCTAATATAGATACAATCATGTAAACTTAATTTTCAAAACATTAGTGACGTCAACGATATCTTAGTGGTTTAATATCGATACTGTAAGATATGTTGACGTCACCCAGTACTGTACTCTTCATATTCAAACCTTTATAGACACATCATCAATATTTTCACAAAGCAGGTGCAGGCGTACCAAACGACCATGGGCTAGAAGCCTCGTCCATAAGATGTGAAATACCATGATAATAAATTTTAAATGAAGGGTTTTGCTGGCATCAATATCAACTAACCTAACCTCCCAGCCGTATTTAATATTAGTATATAGTAGAGGATAAAAATAAAATAAATAAATACAAATATAACTTTCCGAACTAAATTCTCTAGAGTAAGAACTAAGAACTTTTGGTATACCCTGCCATGAATTATGTGACAGCACCAAGGAGGAAAAGTTAACACAAACCATTAAGATTGCAGATCAATACATTTACTAAACGTAATTCAAGTTTTAGAATTAGCCAATGTTTGCTAAATGTTCCTTCACAAGCAAATAAAAATAATAACACCCAATTCGGGGGAAAAATTAAACGTGATAAACATTCAGACACTAATTTCGCCTCCGTCTGTTTCTGATGATTAAAAGAACTTTGGTGATAATATTAAAGGGTTTAGGTAAGTGAAAATAATGTCATGGTGATCGGTGTGCGGTTCGTGGGATCTTCACTACTATGAAAATGTCGAACTTGGTGATCAAAGTAAATAAATATTGGTGATCAGTGGCACCATTATTGAACAAAAAATATATATTTGTTTTTATATAATGCTACTTGGTGATGTAAGTATTATTTGATAAGAAAATCTAGTACAAAAATCAATAGACTTGGTGCCTAGTGGAAATGTTATAGCAATCAACATCTTGGTAACTTATAAGAATGATTTTGATGATTTGGTAGATATAATATCTTGGTGATTTAAGATCTTTTAGTATCAAACATAATCGTGGTGACTTGGGATGTGAATGGTGATATGTTGGAGTGAGGGAGCAAAACGTTGTTGGTTGAACTCTACAACAGCTTTTTGACTATGAGGGTAGTTATGGTGGAGGCTGCCTGGTGGAGACGCAGCAGAAGTCGGTATTGACACAGCTCCTTCTCCACTTGATGGTTGTTGTGGCTGCCGAGGGAAAACAACACTCGTCATGAATATAAGAATTAAGGCCACTGTACTAGATTAATGACCTATAGGAGGTAACTTTAAATTAACAATCAATCATTTGGATATTCAGTCCACTCACCCATCATTAGTTCGCATGAAATCATTTCTACGGGATCAGTTATATTTTTTTAACTTGCATTTTTCTGGAAGTACTGTACAGGGTAGGGCAGAAATAACTTGACACCTGACACATTCTCAAGACTTTAAAGACCCACTTCTGTGTTACTTCTCACCCACCCTGTACATGAAAACAAATTGATATTTTGGGTGGACGAGAGACTGACTGACCTGGAGGTGTGCTGGCGAGTATGGTAGAGGTGTGAAAAACAGCCATCATCCCCTGCCACTGCCCCTTCCATCACCGCACCTGACAACCATTTATAACATCAACAAGTTAAACAGTTTGGAGACAAAATGAATTATTTTTTTTAACATTAGGACGATGAAAAATGTCATGCTATTGAGTGAATTAGAGATTGAAGAGTGAGATTAATGGACACAGTGACTCACCAAGGTTTGTGTTGGTGTGATGTGAGGCGGGAGGCGAGATGTACGCGGAGTCGGGGCTGAGAGAGACTGTGATAGATCCTTCCTGGTACCCCAAGTCTTCCTCCTCATCCCTTGTAGTACCTGGGCGGCCCCACACTACACGCTCCTCCGTCACCCTGCCTTCTTTGCCTCCTGTCAACACAACAACATTATTTAACATACCATAACATTTTATAATTCAGTAATAAACACAAATTAGAAATCCCTCCTCTGTGGTCACTCAGCAGACCCTACCTTTCTTTTTCCTTGCCAAATCCGTATCTGTTGGTATATGCTTCATGTGCCATTGTTTATTTTGTAATTACTATATTTCCTTCTCAACTAATTCATCAGTTAACCTTGTGAGCCAAACCCGGCTCCCCGCAGCCAGTGATAAAGGTTATTGAACTGAACTGCTTCCATCAACTTACTGTATACCAGACTTGCACACACACACACACACACACACACACACACACACACACACACACACACACACACACACACACACACACACGCACATACTACATACCTTATACACGCAAGCACGCACCACATACACTACATCCTTGTAGGGTCAAGACCTATTCAGGTGCTGCTCCTGCTGAGCAGCGGCAAAATGTTCGGCCCATTCCCCAAGTCCCTCTCCCCGACCCATCCTCACCACCGGGATATCTACATAATCAAAAGTGACAATTTCGTTTCGGAAAGAATGGGATCAGTGTTGAACAGTGATGAACAGTGTTAAGCCAGTGAATTCAGCACTAGACAGTACCAGTGAAAGCCATGACCCACCAGTGAGATAAGCACCCCTGGGAAGTGACCGCCATCTTCTGACCAGGAGGTACGAATCAGTCCACCATGGGAACAACAGAGGGCCGGTCGGCTTCACACCTGACTACGAGATAACACAACACCACCCAGTAGGGTGAGGTACTGTGACACCACCCCACACCACACGGTGTCCCCATGACCACGTGAGGTCCTTCATATTAACACCCGAGGACGAGTTACTGCACCATGTGAACACCACACCACCTGGTGTCTCCATGACCACGTGAGGTCCTTCATATCAACACCCGAGGACGAGTTACTACACCACGTCAAGCCCCTCCTAACACCATCTGTTACTACACCATGTGTCTGCTATTCAACACTTCAGCGTAAATGATTTACGTGACCTCCACTGTAAACATTAATCTGTATGTTCCTTTACCTTTCTCTAATGAAGGCTTTTGTTAAACCACCAATGTAAGTAATAAGTCATTTATGTCCAATGTATATTTTCAGCCTTCGGGCTGCAGAAATTTTTCAATAAACTGTTAATTATTAGTATTATTACACACACACACACACACACACACATGTATATAACCACAACTAGTAATGGTCAACAGTACGAGGTCACTTACTTTTTTTAGTAAGATGTGCTGTGCTCAAGGTATCCATACGCGAGGACTGATAATTGTCCACACCTGAAGGTAGTCTAGTGTCCTCACGTGAAGGCAGAGAAGTGGTGTCCTCGCGTGAAGGCAGAGAAGTGGTGTCCTCACGTGAAGGCAGAGAAGCGGTGTCCTCACGTGAAGGCAGAGAAGTGTCCACATATGAAGGCAGAGAAGTGGTGTCCTCACGTGAAGGCAGGGAAGTGGTGTCCTCACGTGAAGGCAGAGAAGTGTTGTCCAAGAGTGAAGGCAGAGAAGTGGTGTCCACACGTGAAGGCAGAGAAGTGTCCACACGTGAAGGCAGAGAAGTGGTGTCCTCACGTGAAGGCAGAGAAGTGTTGTCCACCACGTGAAGGCAGAGAAGTGGTGTCCTCACGTGAAGGCAGAGAAGAAGAAGTGTTGTCCAAGAGTGAAGGCAGAGAAGTGGTGTCCTCACGTGAAGGCAAAGAAGTGTTGTCCAAGAGTGAAGGCAGAGAATTGTTGTCCAAGAGTGAAGGCAGAGAAGCGGTGTCCTCACGTGAGCTGCTCCAGGTAGTGAGCATCAACGGGTTCCCACCACTCCCCCTCACACATCACTCCCCCGCCATCTTCAACCCAGTACATTGTTTCCTCTCTCACACCCTCATCCTGCGAATCATTTGTGTTTGTTGGGTCACTGCGCCTCCCCATGACCCCCGATACTGACTGGTACTCGAGGTCAACACCGTCTTCCATATAAGTTCGCGATGGGCGGATCTTTTTCACAGCCTGGTGCTTGGTGCCACCTGTGTCCTCTGGGTCACTGGCTGCCCCGTAGATCGATGAGTGTGTGTGGTATATAGGATAGATTTGATCCAGATCAGCCTGAGGTGTGGAAATGTAAGACGAGCAGTACTCACAACATTGTTCTTCATCTGTTGGTAAAAAATATATATAGTAATGTTATTTTGTTGATTAAGCTCTAACGTGTGAGACACTACATGAGGGACTGTACAGTACATAATAGGTAATATATAAAGAACAATTGTCATTTGTTGTGAAAAACATCTCAGAATCAGGATTACAATGCTACCAAACAGGGAGGTACTACCCCCCGGGAAGATATTGGGAACATATTGTGTTGTCTAATGGTAGACCCTGCTGCTATATGTGAAAAATCCCTGGTTGATGATCTGACTTTCTGCCTCATTGAAATACAATTGCAGGGTCTTAATTGTTTCTCTTACTATTGACAACACAACGTACAGATATTGTTTCTCACTATTAATCTTTTTTTTTAATTTTTGTATTTATTTCTGGTTCTTTATTATTATTATTAGTATTATTATTGCAGTGTTGTTATTATTATTGTTATCATTATTATTTTATTTTTTATTTTTTTATTTGACTTATCTGAATTATTATTATTATTATTATTATTATTATTATTATTATTATTATTATTATTATTATTATATTATTACATTTTCGCGCCCCAGGCCCCGATGTGGGTCAGTAACCTCTGCCCGGGTGGGCTAATCCCCGCAAAAAAAAAATAATAATAATTAGTTAAACAGATGAGTAAATCTAACCTGAGGGAGAGAGATATTTGGTGAGGGCCGGGGCGTTGGTGTGGAGGTGAGGATAGCGGGTGGAGTTGCACACTGCGTCGGCCACGGCAGCAGTGAGCAGTGTCTCTTATCTGTACAGCAGCCGTGGACGACATTACTACCATGCACGACGACATTGGCAACGGTGGCACCTGAGGTACAGTGACTCCTGGCCACCAAGCTTTACCTGTTGGTGACACGACACTCTCACCTCCACGATTCTCGTGCCTCTTATTGACCAGCTGCCGCCGGTGACACATTTGGCCGGAGGTGGAAGGAGGTTCGTGGTACCTTTGGCTGGAGGTGGAAGAGGGCTCGTGGTACCTTTGGCCGGAGGTGGAAGAGGGCTCGTGGTACCTTTGGCCGGAGGTGGAAGGAGGCTTGTGGTACCTTTGGCCGGAGGTGGAAGGAGGCTTGTGGTAGGAATGTATAGGGGAGAGCGGGCGAGGTGGGGTAGAGGGTGGAGGGTAAGACGAGTGAGCCATGATAAAGAGGCTGTAGTAGACGGTCAGTGTTAGCGGCTCCTCCACAGCCTCGTGTCTAATCTTTATGGTAACACCAGTGTTGCTCCACAAGTTCAGCATGTTTTGCTGGCCATCTGGAATAATAAAATAGTCAGTAAAATCACCATTGCTAATAAGCCAACTCAATGTCCAGAAAACACCGTCAGTAAACATTGGAGATACAATATGTATATATATGAATTAAAATTTGGTCATTGTTTATAATGGTAACACACATCTGTGTCGTGCAATACTTCTCCAGCATGTTGCACAATGCACACCGACCAGAGAACACTGTCTCACAAGTTAATCTGTGCTGTATGAGAACATCACCCCAGACGATACTCAACCGTCACATTTAATTTAACAGTAAGATAGTTGTGAGTACAAAACAGAAGTACTAGAAAATATTGAGGTGTGTAAGGACAGTTACAACACTGAAATAAGTTATGGTAATATTTAAGCTGTGCAGGTAAGCTGGGTGTTGGCTCAGAACAAACTTGTCTGACTGTGGAGAAAGTTGGTCGAAGATCCCGCCGTCAAGGTCACACCACTCACAATAAGAACATAAGAATGGAGGAAACTGCTAGTCTTGTACTTTACAAGCCATAAACACAGCTTGAGCGATATAGGTGAATCTTGGCTGGTAGGTTGTGTGATGGACGACGGAACTTACAACATTTCCATAAAAAAAGGCCAAGTCATAAGAAAAGTCATTTAAACAAAATACCCCAAATACCAATAGATATAAATAACAAATAAGCTGAAAGAAGGGTCCGATTTTTCTTTGTTTTAGTTACTTCCTCAAAAATGACTACAGAAACGTAATAATTAAGTGGACAGAAAGTGCATTAACTATACAAGTTTTCTTCGTCTACATTTTCTTAACTACTACCTGTACTCTATATTGTTAATACACCTAACATATAACAAAACAATGTACACTACATAAAATTAAATATGTAATATATGCAGACATGAAGTGCTCCAATATGTCAGGTCTATCACGCGATGACAACTACTGCCACCAGCATCTATTGATCTTTAAATGTTGAAGCTGTCATCTCCACTGTGTCCGTAATGTGGCCTAGTGTATAATGTGGCCCACTGTTTACGTAATGGGGCCCAGTGTATGCAGTACATAATGTGGCTCATTACGTAATGTGGTCCACTATATGTAATATGGCCCAATTGTGTATTGTGATGTAGTCCAATGCACGTATTGTGGCCCAGTGTACATAATGTGTGGTCCACTGTGTACTTGATGTGGCCCACTGTGTACATGTGGCCACAGCACTAAACTACCTATACAAGCTTCAGATATTTTTTTTAATAGCACTTTAGATTCTATGGTAATGTCTTCAAATCCAAGTTATTAATTATGACAATTTAAATTAGTAAGAGTGTAATTTTGTTTAAGAATTAAGCTACTTTAAAGCTTAGATTAATTATTTTGAAACCATCACTTCGAATTATTTTGCAAAATTCGGCCAACTTTATCGCCTAATCTATTTTACCGTATCTAAGTTGTAACGATACGGGAAATGCGGATTATTTTTTCACGTATTTTTTTTTCATTCATAAAAACAATTTCCAAAAACCACATTCACGGTGTAAGTACGGTGATGTGTGTGGAGGGGGGGTGTGTTATGTACTGTACTATAATTTTCTAACCTAATAAGAGAATATCGTCAACCACAAGTCGGGGCGGATCGAGGCTGTAAATATAAGATGAGTTTTATGTTCATACACCTTATATTAGCCGTTTAAATTATTTACATTACAAGTTGAGAGGTTTGTATGACAGTGAAACAAGAGTCGTACAGTACATGCGGTCCAGAAGATCCACACCAAGACACGTTATCTCAGACACTCAAGGTTTAATTCTGTATTAACATTGGACTCCTGGACACACCCGTCAGGAACTACAAGGCGAGGGTTAAACACACTACTGGCTTCCTAACCCCCGACAACAAAGTAAATTAAAATTAAAAAATAACTCCGTCCCTCAAGGTAGAGTACACAGTGCACCGGCATTACTGTTTTGTGATTGGCCAGCCAGTGGGGCGCGCCTGCCACACGAGCAATTTGGCCAATCACCAAACAAGGAAGAGCAGGCAGAGGTGAATACCAACGTTAAGGGTGAAATCCAGGGAAGCCTTTGTTATGAGGAATTTCTAGGTGCTGCACCTGCTCCGCCTCCGCCGCCAGGTAAAGTACATAATTCAAGTAGTATTTTTATTATTATTAAATACGCCTTTAAACATGTTAAGATCATAAGAATTATGTTGGATAGATACAATATCATACTCCTAACTTTCGTGGTTGTTGACTTGAGACTTCACACACTGTACTGTCTATACAACACTGCAGGTATACAGGCGTTGGGTAAACAGCTCATATTTGAGCCAGTTTAAATTCAATTTTCGCACCAATACTGAGTTTTATATAACTAATGAGGTTAAAATTTTAGACATTTTGGTTTCATTTGGTTAATGCACAGTAATACGTGTTTACATCTACATGACCAACAAAACTTCCTGACCCATCACAGTTTTGACCGAAATACGGCGAAATGGATATAATTTTATAAAGTTAATCCAACGTTGGTTTCCTTGATGTCATATTTACCTTAAGTACACTTAGATTACATATAGATGACACTGCTTGTTGTCTGAGCCTGCCATAAACCACGTGAAAGTATTGCACTTGTCAGACATTTGTCTTTCGAACCAAAGTGGATTGGCGCCAATGTAGCGATTGCTTAACGCAGATTAATACTAAAAACGTTTCAAATCAAATTGATCACACGAAAAAAGTGTTTATTGAAAATATTAAGTTACATAATAAATAAATAATACAATATAAAAACCTGGCATTTGCCTTTTGTACGGATGTTATGACGTCAACTTTATGATTGCAAATATACATATATAAGTATGTATCTTAATAAAAATTATGAAGATAATTTCTATAACATTAAAAAAACAAATGGAAATAGAATGTTATGTAATAAATGACTAATGTTTAAAAACTAGTCATTATTTCTGAATCGCAAGTCAGCTGATGAAGTAGCTTCCCGCCAAAACTTCTGGGAGTTGTTTGGACACAAGGCCACGTGCACTGTCATCCCGTGCACCACAACACTGTCATCTCGTGCACCATAACACTGTCATCTCGTGCACCATAACACCATCATCTCGTGCACCATAACACTATCATCTCGTGCACCACAACATGCCTGGCGTCGACGACTGGACAATAACCCAACTCAGAACCGTCGACAGAATATTTGGTGAGTGATAAGTTTATTCTCACTAACGTACAGTAGTGTAGAGTTAACAGAGATGTATTAATATTTACGGAGTAGAGTCGTAGTTCATGTTCATATTGTTTCATTATGTACTGTACAAAGACAATGCTGTATACAAAATGTGATAAACTAAATCAGTTCAGTAATGGATAGCCCAAGGGACCTGTTTAAGAGCTTTGGGGTAATACTGGAGCGGATGGCGGTAAATTTTTCATTAATTCACACAACTCTGTTAGAAAATCATAACTATGTTTTTCTAGTGTGTGTTTGTGTGTTTTGATTGGTTTTGACCTTGATTTTTTGGGATGACCTGACCTAACCTAACCTAACCTGACCTAACTCACTTATTTCTTACCTTATTGGCCTGGTTCTGGTTCGTCGTCGGATTTACTACTATATTGGTCTTGACGATACTTACATTCGTTCTTACACTTAAGGACACTTTACTGAGGTCGATAGAACACCGCGGAGATCTAAAAAATGAACTCGCTCCATATAATTGCATCCATCGCTGACTTCCATGGTCGGAAATGAATTTGAATTTCGAAATATGAGAGACCCAAAATCACAATCGAATCTGATTGGGCAAAAAATACTGCAAATTAAACCACAATTAATTTCAATTGGTGGCAAAAAAAAAAGCCTTTGATTGCACTCGTGATGTGTACAGGAATGCATGCAAGACGCCGATTTGTAAAGGAAACATACGCTATCTACTTTATTATATGTTTGCGACGGTAATGTAATAGAAGAAAATTATCCTAAAATTAGACGTCTTTCTCGAATATGATAATAGATTTAGGGGCAGGAAAGTTGTGTGAACTACTGCAAAAGTACCCGGATGGCTAACACCAGAAGGAATTATTCGATTTTTGCCCATTTTTCACATGTACTTTAGATGATAATCGGGTAATATTATTTTTCGTCAAAACTCCTCAAAAACCATCGCAAAAACATTTCAACCTAACCCAACCTACCAATAGTAAATTTAATATCCTAAAATTTCGCTGGATGACCGTTTTGATAATAATACCGATAATAAGTTAGAAAACGATACAACATTTGGTCTTATATTTCAGTCATCGAGAGAATTTTAGGATTTTAAGTTACCAACCGCCAAAGAGGTTACGGTTAGGTTAGGTTGACAGTATGTTCCGATGGTTTTTGGTGAGTTTTGAGCCGATTCTGACCTACTTTAAAATAGGTAGATGACCAAAATGATATTACCCTAACTTTTCCATAGCAAAGTTTCACGACTGATATTGCGTAGTTACTATGTATGGAACTAATGTTGATTCTATTTAGGGAGACGAGATGAAAAAGAAAACTTTATTGTTTCTGTTGGAATTTATAATTTTCAAGTATATTTAACTTCGACTTCGCTGAAGAAAGTCCGAGTTTTTGAGGATATGCATTGTTTACTTCTTAGTCAGTCGGCAGAAGTGTCTGTCTCGTCTTACTGGTGTTGTTGTCAGAAAGTTATTATTATTATTATTATTTTTCCATTTTACTTCAATGTTAAGTTTGTTCTTTAGTTTCCTTTGTTATATTTTTTGTCTTGTTGGGTTAGATTTAGACAATGGGCCTGTCCCCCTGGATACTAGGTTACCTCTGGTCCTTCTGGTTTCTCTGGTTAGGTTAGACTTGTTGTACTTCCTCGCCATTGCATTACGGGGTCGTATGAGATAAATAGCAAGATGAAATATTAATAAAAAATTAATCTGAGAAAATAACAAACTTCCAGTAGTCTATAGGCCTCCCTCTTCTCTTGATACACTCCTGCAGGTGTGAAGGAACTGACTGCCGAGTTGTGGATTATTTGTGGGTCTAAATTATTCCACTCCTCACGAATGGCTGCTTCCAGCTTGGGGGCGGTACTTGTTCATGGATGACACCAAAATAGGCGTGCAGATTAATTCGGGCAGGATGCAAATGCACTACAGGAGGATTTAAATAAACTGCAGGAATGGTCAGAAAAATGGCAAATGAAATTAAACACCAGCAAGTGTATTAATATTGGAAGAACAGATACTGTCAATAAAAAAAAAAAAAAAATATATATATATATATATATATATATATATATATATATATATATATATATATATATATATATATATATATATATATATATATATATATATATATATATAATATATATATATATATATACAGCCTTAACAACATGAACGTAGAGAAGTTTCAACTTGTAATGAAGAACTTTAGGTTATGATTCATTAGTTTTTTGTGACTTTTTACCTGACAATTTTCCTCTTATCATACTCAAAGCCCTGCCCACCTTGTAGATCAAAAGTACTTTTTAAGTGAAATTGAAAGATAAAAAAAAAAGATACTGTAAATAAATTTTCATCAACAACACTAGAGCAAATTCGAGAGTTCCTTCACTACCCAGTAATAACCCATTTCACTTCCTCAAAGGATTTAAACGATTGTCTTTGCACAAAACATCTGCATCTTCAGCTGCCATATTTGCAAGTACAGAGTAATGTACTATACTGTAACCAAATGCAGTAATTTAGGACAGAATGAATGCTGTACAAATAGCAGAAGTAAGAGCCCAAGACCGGTAATCATTTATTTAGCAGATGTAATATTACGAACATGTTTGTTGACATTTGGTGAGAGTAAAAATTATTTGAAGCACAATACAGTATATGCTATATGGGCGTCAGCTGTGTGTCCTCCTTACAATCTGTCTCACTTCAAAAAGGTGGTTTTCCTTCATCTTCATGGTGTTAACATACTGTACTGTACTCTTCTTTTTCCTTTAATTTTTATTTTAGTTTATTTATTTTGTTATTCTTATTTTTAGTTCCAGGCCGTGTTGTGGGTCAGTGACCTGTGCCTAGGTGGCCTATTCTTCAATACAAAACAATATCTATTCTGTCTCTTTACTGTATATGATTTTATTCTAAATTATTACACCATCAAACATCCAGGTTAATGACACACTGTCCTGTATTGGTATATTTGAACATTTATCAGCAGTTATAAGTCTACACAAGCTATAGTACTGTATAGCTTTTGTGAACAATATGCATGTATCTAATAGAATGTAATATAAAATTGAAAACAAATTTACATGCCATCTTGGTTACTGTAATGACTGATGGATTTGTTAACAGATGAGTGTGAAGCATCAGGTGACTGGAGGCAGAGGGTAAAGAATTTTTGAAAATGAAGTCAAACAACCATTGGTTCTTAAGAAGGTAAGGAGCCTCTCTCTTAGTACACAAAGATGTACAGTCGCAAACTAAGGTCCTCTCAACTCTCTTGCTGCTCCACGAACCCCAAGATTCTGACACGTTAATCCGAATCATTTACAGTAGTGCACGGGTGTCTAATGCGAAGTCTGATTCTCAGGGTTCGTGGAGCAGCATGAGAGGGCTTATGTTTGTGTCTACTGTGAACATGTTTTATTTAGTGGGTTAATCTCTCCTCTAATGCTACTTCCTGAATAGTTGTGAATATTTCTGAAAAGAAAAAATTTTTGTTGAGTAGTTAAGTATACAGAAGTAATTATCTTATTAATAACCACATTTCTTCTCTTCACTTGCCAGCTGCCTTGGATAAATGACAATCCTTTACACCACCTGCAGCCTAACCGAGTAGTACGCTTCAGGGGGATGATACAGGATATGTTTGATAACGAATTCTTCTTGGAGACATAACTGTGGAGAACAAGATCACCGGGGCTACCAGACTCCAACCAGGACGCTACAAGGATATTGCAGAGTGTGGGGTGAGATTATTCATTGGGTTTAGTAATTGCAGAGTACAGATCTATACTGCCTCATAGCTTATGTTATTACTCAATTATGTTTTTCCCTATCATGGTAAATGTGTACCTAACCACTACCAGCACTTGGCGTACGGTCACATCAGTTTGTTAGGAAAGGAGCAAAAGCCTTATTCAACATCATAACAAATACTCGGGGGAAGAACTTTTGGTTACCAGTTCCCAGTATCATCATTAACGCCAAAGGGAGGTGTATCTGCTCCAGCAAGTATATATGAGATGAACCACAGCAATAAATCCCCCACTAGTGTACTATACAAATTGATGTTTTATGTTTTGGGGTCTTTTAACTCCTTGTTTGCAATATACATTAAATTGCTCAGATATTAATAAACACATTACTGTATATATATAAAGGTCTGAATAACTGTTAAAGTTTAGTTCAATCCAGTATGACCTAAGAGTCAGTCATATTTAAAGTTTAGAGTGAATATGCTGGCTCTCTTCAGGTTGACTTATAACCCCTTGTGTACATCAGTCTGTGCTGAATAAAAAATTTTGGCCTTGGCAAAATATAATAGTGAAAGTGTCATCCTTTTAGTGAAGGCGTTAATACACATGTCTCTTTCTATCTCACCCTGTTAGGACAAGGCTGACATTAACTAATGGTGAGGGCAACAGTAGTGAGCCCTATTTACTGAGGTTAGCCTTGTTATATGATAGTGAATGTATCATCACCTCTGCTAGCTTACAGGTATATTATGTAATTAAACAGCTAACTTATGTCTGTAATGAATCTGTCACGGATATTGTGCCTAAATGTATGATTTTTCTCCTCCAGGCCGGTGAGACAATTTTAACAGACTCTCCTCGCTGTGAGATAGGTGATCGCCTCACTTACTACTGTGTCCCTGTTCCTGGAGAAAATGACTGGGTTAAACAGGTGTGTATAGCTGTATGTCTTAGGTGGTTAAGTTACAATTATGTTTGAGAGATGATTGGACAACCACTAGACAGCTCAGGATGTTAAGTGTGATAAGAAAACAGTGAAGATATGTTTTAAAGCCACTATCTCC
This sequence comes from Homarus americanus, assembly GCF_018991925.1. Classification (NCBI taxonomy): domain Eukaryota; kingdom Metazoa; phylum Arthropoda; class Malacostraca; order Decapoda; family Nephropidae; genus Homarus; species Homarus americanus. The sequence continues at coordinate 2,595,595 of NW_024724693.1, forward strand.
CCTCAGCTTAGTACTGTTAACTGTTAAGACCTGGATATACTGTAGTGTTAAAGCCATCATCCAGAGGCAGTCAACCTTGTGTATGGCAACCTCTCTGCTAAATAAACTACTAAAAGTGGCATTGTTTGAATGAAGGGGATAAATTTACTGAATTCACATACTTTAGTGAAATTGCCATACGATGAATGCCTACGGTACCCTGCTTACAGCAACTAGTTTACTTAATATTTTATGATGATTTTCAGATATATCAAGAAATGAATCCCTGTATAGCAGAACCTGGCTCCTCTTACAGTACGTCTCGTAATAAACGCTGTGTAGACGAAGACGCTGACCATGGCGCCTCTGAGAACACACACAATGGCCACACGACAGAAGGCATGGACAGGTCTTTATCATCATTATTTTTAGTGTTATTTTTAATATTTTGGGTAAGAGTGTGAAATCATGGGTGACCAATTATTTTTCCAATATAACCTTTATTTCTTTTATTCTGTCATCTTAAACTTACAAAACTCTTATACGCTTTTATCAATAGAACTTTATTGCTTTTTCACTTTTATTGCCTCCATACATGTACCAGTACTTGTTAAGTTAGACTTCATCAATGTCAGACACACAAGTAGTATTGGACAGCAGATGTTTTGATTGTTGCCAATGGTGACGCGGCATCTTGCCAGGGTATGGATCAGGATCGTCACCTATCAGGCCACCCTGCATCATACCGTACCTCAGAGGGGCTTACAGGAGTGAGTGTGTGTAATGGACGAGTTGTCGGTCGGAATTTTTTCGTAAGATGGCAGGTCAATGGGTAAAGAAAATGCTTAAATTCAGGATGGCAATGATATTCTTAAATGCATTGGGCCAAAAAGTATAAAAAAATAAGGGTTAAAGTTGCTAAAAAGTCACGTGACTGCGAAAAGCTCTGATTGGTTGTGGCATCATAGGTTGACTCGAGCTGGAGCATGGAGGCAGCCAGCTGTGGTGTATGTGTTGTTACCAGCAGAAATACAGAACCTGTGGCCATATACAATGTTGATATACACAGTCATACCTTATTTTTAGGTTAAAATAAATTGCTGTTCAAGTATCATCGTGTGTATTTACTTGCTGGCTGCCAAAATGATGCAAAAGACCGATAACTCCAACAGGGAAGTTTTCATCACTGTTCTCTATTTCATGTTTGGAAAATGTAATTTTTCGTCACTGATGTCTATGCTATTTTTAATGTAGTGGAAGGACTAGGGACGACCACGTCCTTCATAGCTGGATGGCGGAGTTCTTGGTAATACTCTACTATCATAATGACATCTATTTTGGGCAATTTCTTTCATCTGCGTTGATGAACCCTGGATGTAGTTGTCCAACCTTCTCGGCTGATCAGCTCTGTAAATAAATGTTATAAGATAATTAATTGTGCCTTACTGTGCAACACAGTAATACTATATTGAATATATAAATATTACTAAGCACATTAACTAATTCAATGGATATTAGCTGCCCATACAACAAATTTCATAGTATAAACTTTCCAAACAATATTGGTATTATTTTGATTTCGGTCATCTGGGGAACCTTAAGATTCTAACTCTGGGATTAAGTACTTTAAAACAATAAGACTCATTATCCCTTCAGGATTTCTGTCGTAAAACATTTTTCGATCGCATAAGAAAATACAGGCCATATGTTAGGTTAGGTTAGGGTATGATGAATTATAAGGTAAGCTTAACATACAGATGTAAGGGAGGGTAGTAACTCAAAACCAGTGATTTCCGATAGAAATTTAAGTCTAAATCATTCATAACACATCGCAAACCATCAGAAAAATACAGTCTGCATGTCCAAGTACAGGGATGACCAAAACTTAAAATTTACCCAATATAGCCTATCTCAAATCTAAACATCCAAATACTTATGGTAGTTAAAGTAAAATTTTGCCCATTAATTGATATAAATGATGATATATCCCAGTGGTTCATTAGTGAATCATCAAAACAATAACAGCACTATGTGGTCATGTTTACTTAGCATCAGGCATTCTCAAAACAAAGTCCAGACAATGTCATTACTTCTAAATTGATTCATATCTCCATCTAGTACTGATGAACTCTGTAAATGCACTGGAAAACAAAAAAGTCTCCCAGGTAAGAGTACATGACAGCTGAGTTGGTGTAAACATGGGAGTTTTTTATGTCCTTAAGCTGCTCTTTGCGGCACATTTCTTCACTTATGAAATGTCCATGACTTTGACCACAAAAAACACCCTTAAAACTCACCTGAACACAGCGCTGAATTTGTTGGAGAACGTCGTCTACAGGGAAGGTGGTGCCGTCATTGCAAATAGCAGCCGTTTTTCTAGAGAATTATATATACTGTATCACTCTATGAACGTGGCAGAGAGTACTTCTTGTGTTTACCCAGAACTGACAACTCATAGTGGACCCAGACCATATTCTGGGGTAATGGCTAGTTAGTGCAGATAACGAGTTACTCCTTCTTGGATTATTTCTTGCACCGATTCATACTGTCTGGGTTTGTTGTTTGCATCAGCTTCTGCACCTTAGACACATTTTAATGTGTAATAATTTTTCAGTATGGAATCAGAAGCAGTAGAATGTGGAGAAAAGAAGCGCAGCAGAACAGAGGAAGGTGAGGCTGCAGGGAGAAACGGTGACAGAGGATGCAGCAGTGGAGCAACAGGTGTCCCAGGAGCTACACTTGACCTCAACTTCCCCATCACAGGAATGAAGGGCACACCATGTCTTGTGAAGGTGAGCTGCACAATATAATGAAAACTAATAACATTACCTGTACCAGTCACATGGCATACTGTAATTGGATACAGGAACTCACCTAGAAAGGCTGACAATCTTGAGGTGACACTATTAGTGATGTAAAATTGTTTTCAAATCATAGGAGAGGGAATACAAGTATCTGTTTCCTCCTCCTGGGTGTACTTCTTCAGGGCAGGTTTATTGTCTGGCCTCAACTTAAAGAATAGAATCTGGAATTGGATTTGGTATTATGCAGTTAAAGCTCTCATTCTGTTGATAGGTCATTTGAATGTTATATGTAATTTGGTTTTTAATTTTTTCTATAACTTTTTTTTTCAGTTATATGATAATCAAAACTTCTCCCTGAATGACATCATTGAAGTGGTTGGTATATTGTCAGTTGATCCATCACTGGCGGCTCGAAGCGGTGATCACTCAGAGGGAGAGTCATTGATGAACACAGCAGCCATGGAGGTAGAGGAAGAAGCTGCACACTGCCCACCACCCTCTCTGGTGCCAAGGTCACAAGATTATAATAATTTATGTTCATCTTTAGTTGTAAAAGTAATTTGTGTTTTAAAGTGATTGGATAAAACATAAATTAAATTCTATTATCCACCTTATGCAAGGAAGCACAGTATAGGAATCAGTTTGTCTAATTATAAATTTGTAAAATCATATGTCCAGCAGATTTTCACAAAACTTGGCACAAACTGTAGTGTACAGTATAGTAGAACTTCGATACTTCGATAAATCGGACTAATTGGGGTAGACCCCAGTCCGACAAAAGCAAATCTATGGGGGGTGGGGGTTATCTGGGACTGTTTAAAGAAAACCAGTTGTTATAATGTTATTATTGCAATTCAAGAACTAAGGTCTTTAAATGCATACAGTAACAAGATTATTAAAACAATAATACATCAACAAATATGAAACCTAAATTTCAAAGTTGAAAATCTGACAGTATGTTTGGATGTCAGCAACTGTTTCACCCAGATGATTTTTATGCACTGTAAAGTGTTACAGTACTGTATATGTAAGTAATCACAGAATTTGTCTTATGACTAAAGAGAAAACTGTTTACTGTACAGTACTATAAAGATAAAAATAAGAGGGTAGTGTTATATTGTGTGGGAGATGAGAGTGGCCTGGGGGGGGGGTGTCCCTCTCCCACAAGATCTCTTGAACATGTCTATGAAATTTCACCATAATTCTCATATCATTTAGGTTCATGTGCCCGGTTGATTAGTAATATTATCTTGTGGTGTTTTTCCCACTAGATATAAATGACAGGCAGGAACTAGGTTTTCTTGTACAGGGCACTTTATTAAATTTAAACACTAAAATGACAAGTTAAAAACAGAAAGTACAACACACATAAACTTCACTAAAAGTGAGAACAACAATGTTCAATTAATCACATGAATCGTAAGAGGCGAGGCGGGGACTTGTCTCCACGGTGCAGGTAGGCAAGTTTGCTCCACACAACGGACTCGAGAGGCCAGACCGTCTGTGTGGGGTGAATCGAAGGTGGTGTAGCCGGCTGTGAGCTGTCTGGTGCCTACCTCATCCTACGCCAACACCTGAACTCTGCCGCGCACGTACAGTCCACGGCGGTGGTTCAGGCGACCCATAACTACCGGACCACCACTGCTGCACACAACTGCCACATACGTACCTTGCTTTATTCATTAATCAGTTGTCTTTAGTGTAAATGTAGCCAAATCGAGCCATCATGTATTATTCAAAGGTAGTAAATAATGTTGTTAGGAAGTTTTCTTCATATCAAATACTATACAGTGTCTTATAGTGATCCTGTTGTAAGCTGGTCTGCTAAAAGCTCTCGCACAATTCCATCCTGAGTGAATACCTTCCAATACAACTTATTCTTTTATTTTCAAGTCAAATTATATATTGACTTTTTCTCAGTTATTGAAGAGGTTATATTAATCATGATGAACCCTAAACCACAAGAATATAATACTGTACAGTAATCAGTGAGCAAGTGTTGTTATTTTCAAAAGATTATTTATATATTTTTACCCAGTTCGTAAAATAGTACTGTACTGCACTTACATATTTCTAGCCCATATCTTGTATCCCCGTTAAAGATGCTACAGTATACAGTGTTACGTGTTTTCTGGTGTACAGTTGCCTCCACATCCTGGGAGTGTGTGGGGGCTCTGGTACGAGATGTGGCACTGCAGCACCATAGTCGTGTGATATGAAACATTAAAACCCAGTTTGCCTGACCACACATCAAGGCTGAAGAACACTTATCACATGGATGCTTTATTTGTGTATGTTATGCAGCATTGTTGTGTAGCCACGACCGAGTGACGGATTGAACTATGGGGAACTGACAAACAGGGTAATCCGCGGTTTCACGCCCATGACAACGACGCTGTGTTGCCACATTTGCCCTCACATACTCCTAGGCCGTGGTACGTTCATGTGGCGGCAACTGTACATTACTCTTTTATCTTATTTTGACTCAAACCATTTTACCCCTTGACTTTTTTTATGAACTAAGTTTTATTTACCTGTAAAAGGGAAATACTACAACATGGTTAACATCTGTGTCCCTGTACTGTAATTATATATAACTACTGTACTCAGAAATGAATGGTAATTTTTTTCCATTTCAGATTGCATGTTATTACAGCACACAAACTGTCCCACACCAACCCACTCCTCCCTTGTGAACTGGACTCCTCCGATGATGTCTTAGCATTAACGGGAAGTATGAGAGAAACACGGGAGTCGCTCCGTCAGGTGCTGCAGGAGGCTCTGCTTGGAGATGAACTTGCTGCAGAACTATTAATCTGCCATTTAGTGTCCTCTGTGTTCCGGAGACAGGTTAGTATTATGAAGGTATATAAGAGTTTATGTGGGAGAATGTCTTATATTTTCCTTCACTCTTGTAAGCTCCTTCCCACTGTGGCATACTGTACAGTCTCTCTCAATCATCCTCTGCCCTAAGAGATGTGTTCTATTTTGTTGTTCCTCTTCCACATTAAGGCCCTAAAATAGCCAGCTACTCTATATTGCTTTAAACACCCCAACACACGTGTGGACTGTTTACCACCTTGACGTGTTCTGTTCATTCAGTCGTGTCTGTGGTCTGTGCAAGTTGTGCCAAACCTTCTTCATTGTAAACCCCTGGACTCTGGATGCTAGAGGGAAGAGTACCGTAGAAGTGGCAAATGATGTGCACGAGATCAATATGTGCAGTAAATAGGATGCAGAGAATAAGAAAAAAGAGATTCAGAAGTTAAAAAAAAATGTGTCAAGCAGTGAGGAATATGGGAAAAGATGGATGTTTTTTAGTTATAGTACACCAGCAAAACAGAACACATCAACTGGTGAAGAGAGGCGGTGAATATGTGTGTCTGTGTTGCTTTTGCTCCCTGTCATCGTGGGGTGTGGCTGGAGGGGGGGGGGGTTACTCGAGAGAAAATATGATAGTGTACGCATTTAATTATTTTTTGGCAATTGCAGGACGTACATGTTCTTGGGAAGTTCAGCCTGAACCTCAAGGGTATAAACAGGTCCTTGCAAGAACAGCAGTACACCACTCAGCTTTACAAACTGATCAGCAGTCTCGTCACTCAGTCCCACATCTTACCCATGACCCTAAGCAATATGAATACCATAAATTTCATCCCCAAAAAGGTTTGTTCCTTTTAAATTTTGTGTATTACATTGAAATTTCCTAGACTGGTAAATTTTTTTCATCACTTATTATTTAAGTCTCCTCAATAGCCTCTGAATATTTTACATCTTGACTCCTGTACATAACAAGAGTGGATATTTTTTCCCTGTTTGACAATGTCTGTTCATGAATACATGTACCTCTACTTTGTATCTATAACCCCTGATGATATGAAGATGATTAATCCTTAGAATTTCATTGTGTATTTTTTTTTTAGTATTTTTTTATTCTCAGATCCTTGACTTTGTAGTGTTTTTTACAATTGTGAATTCTTCAGAAGATCTGGTGCTTTTATGAAACAAAAAGCAGAAATTATTATTATTATTATTATTATTGTGTGAACTTGTTTCTTCACCTTCACAGGATTACAAAGCAAACCGATTGGTGAGTGGATTGCTGCAGTTAAACCAACACACTCACCTGGTAGTTGACGAGACAGCACTCACAGCCGGTAAACTGGAAACGAAGGGGGTTGAGAACCTGACAGCTATGTGCAACGTTATCAGGGGCCAGACCATTGATTATGACTTTGAGTATCACAAGATTGAACAGAAGACCAACATTCCGGTTCTCATTGTGTCAGAGGAACAAACCATGATGACCAGGTGAGGGTTGGGGGTTTTCTTCATCTTTGACCCTTTCACTGTGGGGACGTGCCTCTCTCAATATATTTGGCTAATGCTAGATGGTTTTATTCAGCTCAGAGGGGACCCCATATACAAGAGGTTAATGACAACTAAAAGGAAACAGTACCATAAAAGACAATGAGTAACGATAAAGAATGAGTCTCATATCTCCTCAATATCTTCATTAAAAATAAAGGTAATACATGACTAATACTGTTCATAGTTTATAATAAGAGATATATATATATATACTGTAGTACTTTAAAAGTTATAAGTTGTTATTTTAATGTTTCAGAGGGGATGTGTGTTTGTTTCAACTTCACCCTTCATTAACACTAAAGATGTCTATAATTTGATTTTATGGTGAAGTACAATTTGTTATTTACTATGTACTTTAGCTTGGGTATGGCTGTTATATTTTACCCATGTGTCGTGATTGTAATGAAAAGTTTTAAATGTTTTACAGTGATATTGGAGTAAGACTTGAACCAAAACACTCAGATGTGTCGGCAGCCTTCAGCCGGGTTGAGGCCATGTTGACTCCTGACCTGCTTCAGAGGATACGGTCGTACCTCACTGCCGCCCGCCTCATGGACTACACACTGTTAGAGGACATGCAGAAGGTAAAAGATTCAAGTTACCAAGGAAAGGAATGTTTACCGAGAAGATTTTGTGGATCAGAAAGTAGAATGTAAATTTATATCTCAGCTAATTGGTATGTAACTGGTCCATCAAGTGTTCCTTACAAGAAACTTCAACAACCCATCTATCCTCAACTCAGAAAGTTAAGCAAATGGAGTCAAAACCTTCACATTATTTAAAGTCTTATTCCTCCTTATTTTATCCCCACCACAGAATAGAGGGATCATGAAGTTCATTTTTTGTCAATAGATTGAAAAAAATCTTTACAAAACTGAATTAGTTATGATATGTACTTTTAGGTTATGAATGTATAATCCAACTTAATGATCTGCAGTTCCCAGTTCTGTTTCAAGATTATTGCTTTTGTCCCTCGTAGAATTTTTTATTTAGGTACAAATCAACAGCAGAAAGTTTGTCGTGAGATAACCTACATAATGTTAGGTTAAGTGATCTGGTAATACAGTGTTACCAGATAAACCAGATAACCTGCATGATATGAGGCAGGTGATCTGGTAATACAATGTTACCAGATCTTCAGTTTGTGTTAAGTTCTTTATACAGAAAAGCGAACCTACATTTTATTCAGCCACGTGAAGTACATAGTTTGTTCCCCTTTAAATAAATAATTATCTTTTTATGTGTGTATTTGTAATAAGATTAATTGGTCTCGATTTCATGTGCTGTTTATATTTTTAGATGGTGCAGGAAGACTTTGTTGACACCCGGAAGAATGACGATACTATATCAGCGTACGACCTTCACAGTCTCTTGGTTCTAGCCAGGTAACCTCTTAAATACGTTTCTGAAAATATCATCTTCGAGCCTATTTGATACTATATATAGAGAGATAGCATCGGTGTAGGGGAAAATTCTAATAAAAAATATGTTAATTGTCCTAGTACAGTATTTGATTGTCGTCGGTCAATTGTCTTGTAATATTATGGAGGTACGGTTCCTATCCAAGGCAGTGGAGAGGAGGGGGGAGGGGGTCTGGACTAGTGCCTTCTCTCGATTATTTATTTATTTTTTTTTTTACTCCTCCACACTCTCCTCTTTTATTGGTATTATTGTCTAGCATTCTGGTACTGTATACATCCTTTTCTCATGACCAAAGTAGTATACTGTACTGGGTTGAGAGTGTTCCCCCTATTTCATTATGTGGTGATTACTGCTCATTGTTATTGCTTCTTGTTCTTCAGTCTTTCATTTCCCTCTTCTGCTGAACAAGTATAGTGTTCTTCTTCTCTTAGATACTTATTATTATATTTCAGGCTGTTGGCAGTGAGTTGTGGACAGAACACTCTTACCCCTGAAGTCTGGAAGAGTGCAATAATTTTAAGAAATGAACGGAAATCTTGCCCTCCGCCTTAAAAGTGGTCTCGTGAGAATTTGTAAATTAATTAGATTTTTGAGAAAGTCAGCTATATTTTGCTTTATCATATCTTTAAGTTTTTTTTATAATGAACAACAGTATTATATTCAAGAAGAAAAAGAGAACAAGTTTTTGGAAGTACATCTGGTGAGTACAGTCTACACAGATATTTTTATAATACGGGATGTAATTTTCCATTTAAAACTGCTAGTAAATTTACCCTTTCTTTTATGAATATAACCACAGAATATTAAAAAAATGTATTTAATAAAAATGACATTTAATTTCACCTTTGATCTTTAAAAAAAAATTCAACTTGTATTACAAAGAAAGTTCTGTACTGTAATTTCAGATGGTAACCACTATTGAGTAAACAGGAAGAGAAGTTTATACGGGTAAGTAGTGCTGTTACAGGGTCTTATGTACTTGGTAGTTACAGTAGTTTAAGTTGAAGGTAATGTAGGACATAATTAATCGTGAGTATTGTAGTGAGGAGTATAATTATGGGTGGAGATGGAAGGTTGAGGTGGAGGATGTAGGTAGTTTAAGTGGATCAAGGAGTTCTTGGGAAGGATGAGCAACTGATGGCTTATACTGTGTAATGTAAAGCAATGGGTAAACTATATTGATACTTTAGTACCTGTGTGTGGAGTAAACCTGATGATGCTTTAGGACCTGTAAGTGTGGTAAACCTGATTGGTACTTCAGGACCTGTAAGTGTGGTAAACCTGAATGGTACTTCAGGACCTGTAAGTGGGGTAAACCTGAGTCATATTTAAGTCTTTGATTCTAAATATTATTTGTAGTGGGAAAAGATGAGTTAAGACCAATAAATATATACAATATGTAACCGCCCACATCTTTAGGACTTTGTGTTTGAAAATATGACACAACGGCTGAAGTATTTTGACAACCCTACTGAGACAACAGGAGTCAGTGTTCATTTTGACATCCACTGGACCCCACCTTGTAGATACTTCCTGTAGTGGGTGTACTTGCAGGGATGACAGGACACACTTATTATTTCTAAGCATCTTTGTTGTGTTGATGTTTTGGTAACCTTTCACCATCCTCAGGAATAATTCAAAATAAAACAGTACAATATTTTCATCAATTAAAGATATAAGTAAACCTGGATAAATTGGCCAATTTAAGAAACTCTAGTACAAAATAATGGTCAATAAAATTAGTTATTAAAGTGTGTTAAAGGTAAACCTATTCAGTAAATCCTGTTTCCATTAGTTCTCTTACCCTTCGCTAACACATGAGGGAAGAGATACCAATTTAAAATGCATCGCTTCAGTTTCATTTTGTTTTTTTAAATCACAATTCACTGAACACCATCGCTAGTTTGAGCAGCCTCTAGACACAGTTTCCTCTGCTGTACCCGGTGGCTATTTTCCATGCTAAACGTGGGTATGTTTGTGTGTTGCATCCTGTAATGAGTGAAGGTGATTATTTTTGGTGCAATGATTTACTGACAACTTATTAGAAAAACTGTAAAGTAAATCTGTACTGAAGCCTTCTTGCACAGTGGTAGTATTTAGGTATGGTACTGTATCTCTGTTGTTTCTTGTAAAATTATTAAACATTGTAGAAAATAGTACAGGTGTCAGAGATTAAGAAAACAGATCACATGAAGAATTTCCACCCCAGCTTATTTCACCTAAAGATTGACCACCCTAATGCTAACCTAACCTCATCCTCCAAAATTTATTTAGGGTATTTAATTTTTAGGTGAAATAAGCTGGGGTGGAAATTCTTCAGGTGATTCATATTAAATAATATATGTATGTAAGAATACTGTACTAAAACCAACTTGTATTAACTTAACCTGACCTTTATATGTTATAAAGTATTTTGATTGTGATGGGATAGTTTTGTTTGGTCGTGTCATCTGCAATAAATTAATTACTGCAGTAGTCTCAGAGATCAACAGTGTGACTCTGAAACTGACCCGTTCAGTTGGCCTCAGGAGCTCTTGCCCATTTTATGTTCATTCATTTCCTCTTCTCATTTTTAATACTATTTTATGTAGTGTAACGGGAAATGGTGACTAGTAATTTTTTAAGAAAAATTGTTCTGTTGTTATGTCTTATATTTTTTAAATGTTTATTGACATTTAAGGTAAATAACATAGTTTTGATACAGGACTCACTGTATTCTTCTAATATTTATCAATAATGTAAATAGTACTGTATTTTATACAATGCAGTATAAGGTAAGTTCCCAGAGTTAAAGTTAACTTTTCCTTTCCTTATTTATACTCAAGCAAGTATGATCTACTTGCCCCATAAGAAACTTCTAAACAATAAGAGGCACTGACAACATCACTTCCAGTTATACAACCAAAAATACAGAAGGAAATGCAATATAAAATTTCAGAAGAGTTCATTTTTACCTTTAACTTTACAATTTAAATGTTGGGTTAAAGTCAGACCACACGGATTTAGTACGAACATTTTGTTTTGGGGTTTCCGTTCACCGAGAATATTTCCTTGTCGTTAGATTATACTGTCAGACACTTGCCCCTTTATCCCCTTTCATGATGATGGTTTTAAACCCTTTGAAGACAATGGTTTTAACCCTTTGGGATCATGGTTTTTAACCCCTTGTCATTATAAGATTAAGACTTTATAATGAAAATTGGTGTCTGATATATATTTTGTTTGAACTAATAGATGACGTTTTCTGGTCTCCATGAAATTAGAATCGTCAGCAATGGAACTACAGGTACTTATTAGCCTCAAATATATGGAACATCATAGTGAAGATAAGGCTATAATTGTTGTTGTATACAAGTAAATTCAACACTAACACTGGACATTGAAGGTGATAACAAAGACACCGACCGACCAAGTACAGCCGGCCACATAAGCTCAATCTTTGTTCAGATTTGTTTCCATGAAGTTCTGTAAACAAACCTGAATGCATTTTCCCTCTGCACTGTACAATTTTGTCTGCTCATACAGTTTAGTTTGCTCTCAGATTTCAGAAGAGCATTTTTACCGCAGTGGAAGAGTTGCTATCTGTTGCTCGGTGTCCAATATAGTTTAGGCTATTATACTGTAATATCATAATTATCTAGCTATTTTAGATAATTAATATCCCATGGTGTCTACTTTTACTTCTTAATTTTAGTAATATTTAGTATTAATGACTATTGCAGATACTAAGGCTGATTAAAGACTAGCAACTTAATGAAAATGGCAAGACTTTAAATTAAATATCTGTTCTTTAATTTTAATCTTGTGAAGCTATTCTTCCCTGGGGTGGATCTCAATCAACTCTGTTTTGGATTATTTGGAATACAGGTATTGGATCACCTGAAGGATCTCCTCCCCAGCTTATTTCACCTAAAGGTTAACCAACCTAATGTAACCTAACCCAATATTACCTATCCTACCCTAACCTATTCTAACCTAACATATCCTTATCTAACCTATTCTAACCCAACCTTCCCCCCAAATAGAAGAATTCGTACTTATAAAAATCATTAATTGTCACGTTATATTTACGCTGCGACTGAAAACTGAGCAACTGGCCTGATGTAGCTTACACATGCCCAGGTATGTTATCACAGAGTTAGTGCCAACATCTTTTCTGTCAATGCTGGATTTTACACTTAAGTACCAAATGGTTTGCAAAATCGACCAACCACACCTACATACACACATACACCCAGTTTTGTTTATGTAGAAAAGGCTGAGCAAAAATTTGAATGACATTATATCATTTCTCTCACTCATGGCAACATAACAATGGACGGTAAAGTCTCGAGAAGGAATGGACACGTTTAGTTTTTTGTTTTTTTTTACATCTTGCCTTATTATCTTTTATTCCAACAGGTAATATCTAATTGAACTAATGTATTTTATAAAGTAGAAAGTAATCAAGTCTGAATTAAAAGTTTACATATATACTGTGCATAGTCATTATGTACCAGATGCTCACCAAACTCTGCATTTAGTACTTTTTGTTAATTAATATCCCTTTGTAACTGAAATTAAGAGAGCACATTTAGTTAAACAGTACTGTAGTTTTATCATAATATTTTCGGGTATATTTTGGCTATTAACTTTGTATTTGAGATTCACTTAAGTGTATCGTCAGTCTGTATGTAACTGAACTTAAGTGTGTAGGTTGTAGGCAGCTACTAAACAGGGAGGTACTACCGCCTGGGAAGATATTGGAAGCATAATGTGTTGTCTAATGGTAGACCCTGCTGCCATATATGACCAAGTCACAGGTTGCTGATCTGACTTTCTGTCTCATTTACACAATTGCAGGGTCTCAATTGTTTCTCTTACTCATGACAACACAACATACATATATTGTTTCTCACTATTCATTTTTTCATTTTTGCATTTCTTTACTGTTCTTTATCATTATTATTGTTATTAGTGGTTATTATTATTATTGTTATCATTATTATTTTATTTTTAATTTTGTATTTTTTATTATACATTTTATTTACTGTGAATTATTATTTTATTTTTAATTTATTATTTTTATTAAATTTTTTATTTAATATGAATTATCAGTGCTGGATTTAGACCTGTGGAGGCCCATGGGCAGCCTCTTTGTGGAGGCCCCCCTCATAACTACCCAAGAGGGTGGGGTGGCGAGTGAAGCGAGCCTAAACATCTTCTTTGGAGAATTTTGAAGTTATATTGGGGAAATTAGAACATTGAGAAATTTTTAATTAACTATATTTATTGATAGTGTACAAATTCCCAACACACACACACACAAAAGTGATAGATAAACATGAATTTTAAAGAATGAAAATAAAAATAATCCAAATGAATAAATAAATAAATAAAATATTGTAATATGTGGAGGCCCCTGGGCAGCTGCCCACTTTGCCCACTCCTGAATTCGGCCCTGTGAATTATTAATATTATTATTACATCTCCCAGGCCCTGATATGGGTTAGTGACCTGTGCCCGTGTGGGCTAATCGTTAAAAAAAAAAAAAAAAATACGGCATAAAAATCCGAGATCAGATTTTTTTTTTATAGTGAGTCGGGTAACATTCCAGTCGCCTTTAAGTTAGTGAAAGGAAAAGAAAAGGTTGATGAAAATGTAAGGAGAGACAAGAGAGAAATAATAAATAGACAATAGAAAGAGAGGATGGATGATGAATAAGATGGAATGGGCGGAAATAGAATAGAGAATGGTGTTGCGTAAGCATCTTATGCGGTGAAAATAATGATGAATAGACCTTTTTGACGTCATAGAAAATCCCTCGGCACGAACAATGCGTATTTATTTTATCAGTGAGTGGTATGTAGATTAGAATCTTGCTTCGCCATTGCGCATAGTAGAGTGATGGGTGTTTACAAAGTCCCTTGATATTCGTGTTTATTAAGTACCTTGATATTTAGGTTTATTTGGTACCTTGATATATAGTTTTGGCGTCCTTTGAAAAAATTACATTCCAAAACACCGACATTACAACTTATTGTTTTGTTTACATAACTTCACTTTGTCCGATGTGTTAAATCTGCAGTTGGAGTTGTAACTTGAGAACTCTTCGTAAGTCGTATGTGATGCCTTTTGTTATATTCCTTCTGCACGCCAATAGCCGAATTGTTCTCGTTGTATGCAGTATTATTTCGCTGTAGACTGTCGTTTTTGTGTCGAACCAAAGGCTGCCATCCAGTAGTATTTTATCTATCTTGGAACAAAATCATGGAGAGTAACAAATAAAAAAAACAGTAGCAGTGAGACAGAGGCGACAAACAAGATATTGGCGAAAAACAGATGGGGAGGGGTTATAAACTCCAATGAAGCTCGGATCTATAACAATAAATGGAATAAAAAGAAAAAGAAAAATGGCATTGGTAAGAGGTTGTGACACTTGGACATACTACTAGTGCGTACCAGTGTTGGTTGAGCCCCCGCCAAGCACTTTCACAGTTTTTGTAGGATGTTCCATGTACTCACGTGGTGTCTTTGCCATATTTGTTTTATTAATGTGCAAGTGTTTGGCTATACAGTATAGCTTATACTGAACTGGAGATAAAGTCTCATTTACAAAACTCGTCCGCTGCATGGAGTTGAATAAATAGCATTCATCTCTACCGGAAAGTTATTTGATTCAAGTTAAAGAAAGCAGCCCTTTCTCTACACAATCTATTCATTACGCCAGAGTGAGGGCACAGAAGTCGTCATTGTTGGTGTGAAGGGATGGACCTAGTGAAGGTACGCCAGCCACCTTCACTCGTAAAAAACGCAACATTTACCAATACCGTTCCCAGCCAGACGTCATGTGTGAGAGTGAGCGAGGAAACATTTTGCCGGGAGGTGTCGTGGTGTGGCTGAGACGCGGCTCATTAGTCAGCCCTGCTGGCCACACGTCCCACCAACACACTTCAACCTGGTAATTTATGTCGTGTTGGGTAAGTAAGTTATGCAAGACCCTGGATGACACACGAGGCTTCCTCTTCCCGAAAGTTGCAGCTGATGTGCCTCCGGGAGAAGCTTCTCTAATTGTACTGGAGCAGGAATTTGCTTTTAATACTTTAAATGAAAATACAATGAATGAGATTATAGGTTTACGTAGGTGAATTGGATTGACGTGAAATATTACCTCGCTGTTCTACCAGTAAATTGCTAAGTAAGTTAAATATTAGTAAAAAAGGTAGAATAGAATTGCAAAAAAACATTTGTTGTGTAAGCTAAAGCTGGATGGCGTCATACTGTATGTATCCCGAAGGTCAGTTTTGGCTTTGAGAACGGACAAGAAATATTAAAGAGAAAAATTAATTGCTTTATAGACATTCGGGTATGTCGGAAATCTGAATTACTCGGTTACGAATATTTCCCACTGAACTGTGTAAAGTAACATGGAAAATCGTTCTTCTTGACAGGCGACGACCGAGTTGGTACGTCGAGTATATTTTGGATGTGTTGCATGTACTGTGCTCCCTGGATCTTCTCACTTGGTTCTTATACTTGTATTACAAAACAAAGATTCACAGCGGTACAAAAATTTACAGGATGAATTGACAAATGATACAAAATACATATAAAAGAAAATTAGCAAAACAAAATAATTAGTAAAGACGAGAGACATTTAAGCCTGAAGAAATAGTAAGATGATAAAAGACTAAAATAAGCATAAAGACTAAGAGAACAGTACAGTAGGTGGGTGTTGATTTGCACTTCAGTCAACCATCGTCACGGACGTTACCTCACACCCAGAGGCCATCCTTCACCACCGACACCCGCACTACACCCCACATCCACACGTTCATCCATCACGCAAGAACATCTGGGTGGCTTTACTAAGTTCATGATCACATTTATTTGTGTATATAGATAAATAGATAGATACATAAATACACACGTAGATAGACAGATAGGTATGATACGTAGATAGTTTTTCCCTCTCTACCGCAGTGCCCCACCCACCCTCCTGTCTGGGGTAGTGTAGGGTGAGGCATTTAGTGAAAGGTGTAATGATGGCTTCCAGCACTCCCCCACACTCTCACCCCTTGTGTCATTTTCCTTCCTCTCTACCTCACCTTCTAATCTCAACAAGTTTTACTGTTTATATACATTGGGTGTGTGTGTATGCATGTGTGTTGCCTTATAACCTGCTTACTGTCACTTAACTTCTTTCACCTGGTAATAACATTTCACACTGGGGTTAGAGATCTCCTCCATTCGTTTTTTCCTATTTTTAATGCCGTGTCTAGCAAACATCTTCCCAGGTCTAGTGTGTAACGTCTTTTGTTGTCCGTAATAATATTTAGCAAGGATGCCGCTGTCGATACCTTCTTTTTTATCAAGGGCCGTGTTACTGCTGAGTTTCATCTAGTTTTCCTAAGACGCTCCAACCCAGCTTGCTTAGTTCCTTGGCGTCTCTTAGTGGCGCACACTGATGATAATTTCCTCTGATAAATGTTTTCATCCTCTTCATTGTTGACCATTTATTATTCTATTTGCTAGGTATTTGTGCAACCGTATGAACATTATTCTAGTTTGGGTCAAGCCTTTTACACTGGTCAACAAATTTCAACTTTTCATCTGGTTCAGAAACAAAAATACTACTTGTATTTCGTAAATTTAAGTACCTGTATGTTGTGAATCTAAACTTTAATACCAAGGATTATAAGACTAGAAGAGGATAGCTCACTCAATATTAATTTTCTACCCTTCCGCGACAGTGACTTTGCCAAGCGGCCGGAAAATAAAACAACGAAACCAAAACACGTTTAGCCCATTGCGCCTGATATTATATTGTGCGATAACACCATGTTATTGGTGGCGACCTGTGGTCTAATGACAGTTGTGAACTCTTGGAACAATCTACCAGAAAGTGTTGTGACGGCACCGAGTGTGAGTTCTTTCAAGACCAGACTTAACCAACACTGGAGCAGGTTCAGGTACATTCAGAAGCCGGTGCATGCCCAGTACTTGCCAACAGAGACGTGACCGATCGCCCAAGTGGCTAACGAGCCGATCAGTGGTGAAGAGGATAGAAGTAAAAAAGTAATGTTCCACAAGCTCGTCTCGCAAGCGAACGGACCCAGGTTCGATTCCCGGGTAGGGTGAAACTGGGCAAAATTCTTTACGCCATTTTCCTCTGTCTACCCAGCAGTAATTGGGAACCTGTATGTTAATCGATTTGCGGATCGTGTTCCTGGGGTAATGGTTAGCCAGTGCAGTTGGCGAGTTGTCTTCTCGGACTATTCCTTGACACTGGGTCATGCAGTTCGTTAACTTAGGGTGTGGTTGTTGTATTTTAAGGTAATAAAATGGCGGCGAAGGTGTGGGCATTAGGGGAGGATGGAGGCCACGTTCCAAAAAAAAAAAAAATAGCAGTAGCCAAGCTATCTAACCCCCCTTCTTCACCAAGCTACCTTCCTCCTCAACTGTACCTATGACGATGACGAGGCAACCAGACATCAGCTGCCAGTTGTCTGTAGATAAAGCTCCTCTGGTGTACATCAAGAAGTCATTGTAGCGCACCATTACTGTGATGATGATCTGGCGGCTGTTGTTGTGGACTGATTCTAGTATTCCTGACTATTGTTGTGTTAGAGCGCGGTTAGTTGATGACTGTGAGGAATTTCCAAAGATCTAGCCTAGCGGATCCATAGCGTGAGGCTGTTCCATGAGGGCGAATCTTAAGGAAAGTTACGATGATGTTGCCTCCATGATTATGCCAATTTAACCTCAAATTTACTCCAACTCTGCAATTTCAAAGACGTGACACAGAATTGGATCTTTAGTGTACTCTTTGTGTTGTGGGTGTGTGAAGAGAAATCAGAAAAATGGCAGTATGTCTCGTTGAGTTGATAGCCTTATTCCATTCGAGAAACTCATCTTGTGTGGGCCGCAGTGATGACATTAAACACCAATCGTGTCTAACTGATGATACGAGCAGCACTATTAAACAATAATTCTGAATATTGTTGTCCTAAACATACATTAATAATTACCTATTATTAATGTATCTTTAGGGAAAAAATATTAATAACTGTTGACATGAACAATATTAATAAAACTTAAAAAAAAATCAAAACTGAACCAAGAATCAATAAATACATCTTCAGTGACCAACTTTCTTTTCGGTTATGTGAGACACCTAAACCAGATGGTGAGAGGTCTTGGGTACACGAAGCGGTGATTGAGAGGTGAGCAGAGGATTAAGTTGTATTTCATAAACAGAAACTGGAGATTATCCGACCTGGCTGCAATGGAGCCACTGCTATCCCATACTGTATTTCTTTAGGTAGGTGGTCACTCCTTACGCTGTGACATCATTAAATTTTATCCATATTAGTCTTTTGCACTAGACTCCGGGTAACTAGAGTATTGTGTATGTTTGCTGGCGACGTAACTATGTGACTTCCAGCAATTTTTTAGTGGTGACAAAAGTGACACTGGCTGACCACATGCAAAGACTGCTAACGCCATCTGTTGTTCGCTGTGAAAGTCACCTTATTGTCTCTTAACTCACGCACTGGCCTTACATGCTCACTTTCATATGTACTTAAAAAATGTAACTGTTTTATGATGTAAGTCTTGTAAAATATAATAAGGAAGAAAGATAAATGAAAGGAAAGTAAGTTGTGAATTTGTACGGGATGTGAAGACGTTTACACTACAGTAATAGGCTGCAGGGATCACCTGCTCTTGGGCGGGAGTTACATTACTTGTTGAAGAATTACAGATCTACCAACACACATACTTCACACGCACTTACATTTTAGGAGTAATTTTTCATATACGTACACGAATTTAAAGTTTCAAACTTGAATTCAAGTTGTTGGTTATTCGATAGTGTTTATTCAATATATGACTTTGTTAATTATTTTTCCTTCTGTTATTATCTTTGAAATACCGTAGTTAATTTACTTCTTGATAGATACATAGAAAGTGTACCTAAAGATAACATGAGAAGCACCACCAACACTCCCTCCAGGTCCCCGCAGAGCCAGGATGTGCGAGTAATGCGATTCAGTTTCACTTGAATTGTGTGGCGATAGAATACTGTAGCAAAGTCGCATGACCATTGTGGATTCTAAAGCCGAGACAGACGAAGGCAACATAATAGTCGAACATGATTTAAATAGCAACGTTTTCATTTACCTCTTTATAAAGTAAGTTCATTTTAACAATTCTCTTCGACCTGTTTCACCGTTTTCTTTAGCATTACCGGAGCTTATATTCACACATTTGGTAATTACAAATTTAACTTAGGAGAGAACTGTTGGTGAGGACAGTTTTGGTCACCACCGCAACCACTTCAGGCTCCAGAACGGGGATTGTGAAGAGCGTTACACCAGCTTTTGTGATTGTAGTAAGGTGCTGTTATATCTGATTCCCAATTATCAGTGAGAACATTCTATAAAGCGACTAGCACTAGACAAATACACACCTTAGACTAGTTTCTTCTTCGTAGTTCGTACTGGATGACCGTAGTTCTCGCCAACACCACGCGTAGTTCATTGTTTACTTTGCACCAAGTGTGATAATGTAAACTAATATGTAAAAAAATCTAGCTATTATACCCATGCTATAAGTACAATAATATGCATAGTGGTAAACTGTACCAAATTAGATATTATAAAGCATATTTTCTGACCTTGACTACATGACGCTTGTGGGGAATTCTCCAAACAGATTAAGAATTTTTTTACCAGTCTCATTTGTGTACACTTTATTAAACAATTTAGCTTGGTAGTATATACACTGATGTACTGTACTTGTCTAACCTAACCTACGCTACGCTATCAGCTTCCAGCCTAATCTAAACGTCACCAGAAATCGTTTATTTACTTCCTCTACTTCCTCGAATCATTCAGCTGCATATCAAACATCTGTTACAGCGTGGAGTCCAGTGTTTTGAGCGTCTTAACCCCTATGTTTTTAGGTATGAGGTAACACGTTGGCTGTTTTATCCCTCAGGACACTTGTGGTATATATTTTTCGTCGACCTGTTTCACTTTACCGCGACGTTGTCACGTTGCAGCCCTTAGTGATGTATGGCTTTCGTTTATATGCTGACTAGATAACGTTAACTTTTGGAGTGTGTTGTGGCTAACAAGTCCGGGGAAATTGTAGGGAAATATTGATCATCAGAAGCTGAGAAGTTGGGACTTGAGAGCGTTTGTAATCTAACGAGTGGGTGTGTTGGCCACGGTGGTGCATGGTGGCTGAGGACCTCCAGCATTATGGAGGCTTCTCCCATTATTCTTCTGTATTACACATTTGAGAATGATGGCAGAGATGCCAACGGCCGCTTCCGAGAGATAACCGCCAACGTAATTTGAACAACGGGACGAGTGATGATGATAGCTTGATGTTCCTCTTCTTCACTGTACGTGAAATCGCGACGGCAATTTTTTTCTCGGGTTGGTCATCCGGACATTGGCAATTTGCAATCTGATGTGGCATATTTGGCGTCACTGCTAAAGAATCTGTTTATTTACGCTACTTTTTGTCCATATAAAAAATTGTCCATGAACATAAATATTTCCGTCGCTGGTACAGTTGAGTACACAGTGATAACTTGTCTAAGCACAGGTTATGAAATAAGATAAACAGTAAACAGAATGACTGCTACGACGCTGTGTGACTTGACAGTTCCCCACACTAAACACTAATTATTATTTTGCTCATCTTTCAAACATAAATGATCACATCAATTCTGTTAAAGTTACAGTGTTCATTTTTGGTGGATATCAACGAAATATGATGCGAGAGGCTCAGACAATGACACAAACGATGTTGCTCTTTCCAGTATAACATGCGCATTCAAAGTGGCGCTTTATTCCACAACTAACACAAAACATAATGCAACATATTCACATAAATATGGAATAACTTAGTTTATATCTAACAAATTCACCAGAGGAAAGTAATCTAATTTCTTTACTGTTTTGATAAAGGTAAAAATTTATGTAGCAATACAATCAATGCGTTTTACCGAGTTGTTGGGAGTGGCTGAGTGGTAAAAATACAATCAGGTATCGTTGGCTGTAAATAAAGATAAAAAGAAAAAGTATGGAGTAATATCAGTTAAATCAAACAACTCTTCTTGTTTGTCATATCTTCTACTATTTTCCAGACATGTTTTAGAGGCCACCACCAGGGTTCCTACTGTACACACACCCTCCCTCCCAGCACCACGACCTCAACTGTGTAACCATAGAGGCGAGTGTAGAGGTTAGTACAGTATATATCACTAAATTTCCACTGTAGCCTGTAGAAGATAAAACACCGAAAATCGACATCACTGTATATTTGGACCGTAACATGCAGTCGAAGTATAGTGTTGTTTTTAATGCTTTATCTTCTACATCTATAGTATTTCAGTGTTATGATGTGGTATTACTTGATTTTTTCAGTATATTCTATTTACTTATCTATATATATATATATATATATATATATATATATATATATATATATATATATATATATATAAATCAAAACCTGATAACTATGCTAGACATGTCATAATCTGAGAGAGCTGTGATTGGACGGCCTGAATCAAAACAAATGGGGAAATAAAGTATATATACTATACGACCACAAGTTAGAACCCCACCTCACTCCAGTACCAACACCTACCCTATGACTCTGCACGCCTGACACTCACAACCACACGCTGATCATTAGTGCCCAGAGCGAACATGATGACGGAACACCACAAACTTAGAAAGCACTGCACTTACACAACCACCATAGGCGACGGTGTATGCCTGCGTCGTGACCCTGTGTTGGTACGAGAAGTGTTTCTGGCCTGTGTTCTGCTGTTACCTGTGTACTGCTGCTACTTTCACGTACGCTCTCTAGCAGTCTATCGTCGCATTGATGGCCCACCAAGCTCACGAGGAGCAAAAGAGACAAAGTTTGTTACAAGATGACAGGAAATTAGATAAGAACAGCCACTATGGGCGCTACACACACCACCATAATGATCACTTCAGCAAACACGTCGTTACCTGTACAGCCACGACACCTGCTGAAGTTACTTTATTACCGAAGCCAAATTACATAAAATAGGTTGTCATGTACCGGGTATATAGTACAGGCCTAAAGTTGCATCTCCGAGTGTTATCTGGACTCGTCTGGTACAGCAGTGTGAGGTGGATCATGGATACAGCCAAACAACTCAGGTGGATTAATATGCTTTATTCATCGACATTTATGGAACATCAAGAAGAACTTAATATTACCCACCTAGTATCAGCTAATCTTATTAATACAAGTAAGTACAAAATTCAGTTAGTGTACACCGCTCACTGTCACGCCATGAATAAAATTTTAGCGAAAAGGTAGATTTTTTTTTTTGTCAAAGCATTAGTTTCAGAATTGATAACACCGCCGAGATGTCACCAGCCAGGAGAACAAACATACACTTAACAGAGAACAGCACTGAGCACCTACTACAGGGGGGTCATATCTTGGGAACACCCGAAGGCGACATGGCGAAGGGGCAGTGTACGACAGCGCTGAATATATTGTACCAGCGGAATCGCTGCCCTCCGCTAAGCCACGGTAGGACTGCAGCGTACTGTATTGTGGCCAGTAGTCAATTATCTTTAGATGTCTATTGTCTCTTTGTATGGCCACACAACGTACGTACATGTAGATATCTCACACTCAGGAATGAGGTAGAATAGAAACTCACAATGCGTTTTCTGTATATATATATATTGTTGTACAGAGTAGTGCTAAGGAGTTACTAGGTGAGGTGTAGCTTGCTCAGAGTTCCTGTAGGGCGAGGAGCTCTCTGAGGAAGCTGGGTAGTGAGGTGCTGGAGATAGATCTTGCTGGTCCTGCAGGTCAGAGTAGAAAGGTCTCCCTGATGATGATAATGGAGATAAAATGGCAATGGCTTGCCATGGGAAGGGAGAGAAGAGGTAAGGTAGAAGGAAAGTTATGAAACGGAAGTAAAGTAGTAGAGAATAAGAGGAGGTGGGGTATCCACCTAGCAGAGACGATTTGATTGGCTGTGGTGAAGGCTGCACTAAGAGGTCGCCTGAGCTCGAGGGAACAGGGGGGGGGGAGGCTAAGCTAGCTAGCAAGGGGTTGTTTGTTATTGTGTTAGTTGGAGAGGTCTACTAGGTCCTTGTGTAACTAGTAGAAAACTCTCATCTTTTATCTTATTGGCGTCAGGAAGTTTTTTTATGCTGTGGTGTATAATTGTGTAAGTTGGAGAGGTCTGCTAGGTCCTTGTGTAACTAGTAGAATACTCTCATCTTTTGATCACTGTTTAGTGTACAATAGTTCTGGCTCTTGAGGGTTATGGAGAAGGCTTTTTGGCCACCAGCTGTGTGATCCTCTGAAAGACTTTCTTGGTTTTCCCAGAGCTGGCTTGGGTTGGAAAGTCCACATGTAGCAGTCATGATGGCAAACAGGTTCCTCATTCTCATTGAGTAGCTGCTGCCTCTTCTAATGTGTCATTCCAGTGACCATCATCTTCCAGTAGGCCAAGGACATTGCACGCTTCCTGATAGGTTCTGCAGACTTGTCCATTCACTGTCTTGAGTGCTGCATATGATGTTGGGCCACGGATGTGGTGCAAAAGTAGTCTCAAACAATAGCATTCAAAGTTGTTGGGGTGAACCGTGTAGACACGTCCCAAAGCATTGCCTGACTTTATCCCTGGATATCCTTCAACATCGGATCCTTGAGCTCTTCTCTGGAACTTTTTCATTGAAGCCTGCCATATGTAGAACTTGGGTACGTCAACATACAGAAGTATTTGAGCAAACTCATCTTCCTGTGAAAGCTTGAAGAATGCAGTGAGATTCGTATCAGCAGGATTTGCCATTTGATTTTGTAGAGACTCTTCTGTGAAGTATACTCTTTGTCCATTTTCCAGGTGAACCGCCAGATGAACTACTGTTGGACGTCGTTCGTGTATGGGAAAACTAAAAATTCTCCATAGGGCTTCATTGCTGCATATATAACGGCCCTGCTGAAACTGTGTCACCTCATCATGATTTCCATCCTTTTCCAATGCAAAGATCGCTTGGTCAGAGCCTTTGTTGACGTATCTGCAAACATACTTGATGGACTTGACTGAATTACAGAACTCCACATTGATGTGCGCATTGAATGCTTTACTCAAAAGAGGATTGTAGGGGACCACCCATATAACACATAACAACATCCATCATCACTACATATAACATCATCCATCATCATTACATATAACAACATCCATCATCACTACATATAACACCACTCATCATCACTACATATAACACCATCCATCATCACTATATATAACACCACTCATCATCACTACATATAACACCATCCATCATCACTATATATAACACCACCCATCATCACTACATATAACATCATCCATCATCACTACATATAACACCATCCATCATCACTACATATAGCACCATCCATCATCACTACTACATATAACACCACCCATCATCACTACATATAACACCATCCATCATCACTACTACATATAACACCACCCATCATCACTACATATAACACCATCCATCATCACTACTACATATAACACCACCCATCATCACTACATATAACAACATCCGTCACTATTTATAAGAACAAGGGAGACCGGCCAGACTGTGGCAACTACAGTGGGATTTCGCTGCTGTCCGTAGCTGGCAAGATTATCACCCCGAGTCCTCCTAAACAAGACTTCTTCCTGAGGCGGATAACTTCCTCCCAGAATCACACTGTGCCTTTAGATTAGACCATTACGTCGCACCAGTGACATGATCTTTGCTGCCAGCCAGATACAGGAAAAGTGCAGAGAACAGTTTTTAGGTGATGGTCGGTCTATGGTACGTAATCAGAATCTACTTATTTCACTGTTAACCAGGGCTGATATTTCAGGGTCCTCCTGATTAATTGATCAAAGGAGCTGGAGGGTTGTAACATATTTTTTCCATTTATATATTTATTTATGGTTCAATATATGCCTCCCCGGCCCCGATGTGGGTCGCTGACCTGTGCAAAAAAAACTACCATCAACACCTTGGCTGGGTCACACACTACCATCAACACCTTGGCTGGGTCACACACTACCATCAACACCTTGGCTGGGTCACACACTACCATCAACACCTTGGCTGGGTCACACACTACCATCAACACCTTGGCTGGGTCACACACTACCATCAACACCTTGGCTGGGTCACACACTACCATCAACACCTTGGCTGGGTCACACACTACCATCAACACCTTGGCTGGGTCACACACTACCATCAACACCTTGGCTGGGTCACACA
This sequence comes from Homarus americanus, assembly GCF_018991925.1. Classification (NCBI taxonomy): domain Eukaryota; kingdom Metazoa; phylum Arthropoda; class Malacostraca; order Decapoda; family Nephropidae; genus Homarus; species Homarus americanus. The sequence goes on from NW_024724693.1 coordinate 2,621,489, forward strand.
CTACCATCAACACCTTGGCTGGGTCACACACTACCATCAACACCTTGGCTGGGTCACACACTACCATCAACACCTTGGCTGGGTCACACACTACCATCAACACCTTGGCTGGGTCACACACTACCATCAACACCTTGGCTGGGTCACACACTACCATCAACACCTTGGCTGGGTCACACACTACCATCAACACCTTGGCTGGGTCACACACTACCATCAACACCTTGGCTGGGTCACACTACCATCAACACCTTGGCTGGGTCACAACAACGCTAATAATAATAACTAATACTGTACAGGAAATATATACACAGGAAAATTAAAAGAATGATAATATGTACGTGTCATACTTTCTCTTCTTCACAATCTTAGTTTAATATATAAATTTATATTTACTATATTTATATTTATATTTATTTACTATAAATTTATATTTACTATTAATTGTAAACCATTATGTCAAAAATTAATATTCTCAGCATAATTATATTTGTGACTGCCTGCTCGCTCTCTTTGTGGCAGCTGGCCACCGTGCGGTGCACGATCATCGCTGGACAGGTCGCCAATTTGCGGCACCAGCTGCTCGAGACTGACCACGACCTCCAAGACGTCCCCGGGTACAGGAGGATCCTGGCAGAGCTAGGGGTCATTGAGCCCCCTCAAGGAGCTGACCTCACCCTGATGGTGGACGACGACCTAAAAATAGCGGATAAGATCCCCTTTGTAGGCTCGCTAACGCTAGTGTCAAAACACCTGTTAACCATACAGGGGATCCGCGAACAACTCTTGAAGCATGGGCGGGTTCCCCTTGAGGTTAAGCCCTTATGGCCATCCTTTGAGGCGAACGTTTTCGCCATCGTCACCTATATGATCATGTGCTTAGCCATCGCGTATAAGCTCATGAGATCCCGGGTTAATGCCGAGGTCCAGCAGGAGGCCTTTGCCGAGGTGCAACAGGAGGCCTCTACCGAGATGCAGCACGAAGCCTCTGCCGAGGTGCAGCACGAGGCCTCTGCCGAGGTGCAGCACGAGACCTCTGCCGAGGTGCAGCACGAAGCCTCTGCCGAGGTGCAACAGGAGGCCTCTGCCGAGGTGCAACAGGAGACCTCTGCCGAGGTGCAGCACGAAGCCTCTGCCGAGGTGCAGCACGAGGCCTCTGCCGAGGTGCAGCACGAGGCCTGTACCGAGGTGCAGCACGAGGCCTCTGCCGAGGTGCAACAGGAGGCCTCTGCCGAGGTGCAACAGGAGGTCCCTGCCGAGGTGCAACAGGAGGTCCCTGCCGAGGTGCAACAGCCTCTGCCGAGGTGCAGCACGAGGCCTCTGCCGAGGTGCAGCAGGAGGCCTCTGCCGAGGTGCAACAGGAGGTCCCTGCCCAGGTGCAACAGCAGGCCTCTGCCGAGGTGCAACAGGAGGCCTCTGCCGAGGTGCAGCAGGAGGCCTCTGCCGAGGTGCAGCACGAGACCTCTGCCGAGGTGCAACAGGAGGTCCCTGCCCAGGTGCAACAGCAGGCCTCTGCCGAGGTGCAGCACGAGGCCTCTGCCGAGGTGCAGCACGAGGCCTCTGCCGAGGTGCAGCACGAGGCCTCTTCCGAGGTGCAACAGGAGGTCCCTGCCCAGGTGCAACAGCAGGCCTCTGCCGAGGTGCAACAGGAGGTCCCTGCCGAGGTGCAACAGGAGGCCTCTACCGAGGTGCAGCAGGAGGCCTCTGCCGACGTGCAGCACGAGGCCTCTGCCGAGGTGCAACAGGAGACCTCTACCGAGGTGCAGCAGGAGGCCTCTGCCGAGGTGCAACAGGAGGCCTCTGCCGAGGTGCAACAGGAGACCTCTGCCGAGGTGCAACAGGAGGCCTCTACCGAGGTGCAGCAAGAGGCCTCTGCCGAGGTGCAACAGGAGGCCTCTGCCGACGTGCAGCACGAGGCCTCTGCCGAGGTGCAACAGGAGACCTCTACCGAGGTGCAGCAGGAGGCCTCTGCCGAGGTGCAGCACGAAGCCTCTGCCGAGGTGCAACAGGAGGCCTCTGCCGAGGTGCAGCACGAAGCCTCTGCCGAGGTGCAGCAGGAGGCCTCTGCCGAGGTGCAGCAGGAGGCCTCTGCCGAGGTGCAACAGGAGGTCCTCTGCCGAGGTGCAGCAGGAGGCCTCTGCCGAGGTGCAACAGGAGGTCCCTGCCGAGGTGCAGCAGGAGGCCTCTGCCGAGGTGCAACAGGAGGTCCCTGCCGAGGTGCAACAGGAGGTCCCTGCTGAGGTGCAGCAGGAGGTCCCTGCTGAGGTGCAGCAGGAGGCCTCTGCCGAGGTGCAACAGGAGGTCCCTGCCGAGGTGCAACAGGAGGTCCCTGCTGAGGTGCAGCAGGAGGCCTCTGCCGAGGTGCAACAGGAGGTCCCTGCCGAGGTGCAACAGGAGGTCCCTGCTGAGGTGCAGCAGGAGGCCTCTGCCGAGGTGCAACAGGAAGTCCCTGCCGAGGTGCAACAGGAGGTCCCTGCTGACGTGAAGCAGGGAGGTCTCTGACGACCAGGAGGAGGCTCCTGGCGTCGTAGGGTAGACCTGGACGACCTCCCCGTGAGTGGGTGGAGGTCGTCCTACAGTCTTCACTTCTTCTCACTCCTTTTTCTTTCGTCTTTCTCCCACCACTCATTCCTTCCTTACTTCTTTCCTCTTCCTCCTCCCATGTACCTCAAGAGCGAAATATATTTGATGATAATAATATACTTTGATATATTTTAATCTTGTGGCAAAATAATATAGGAACGAAAGGCACCGTATACTTTACCGATCTGTAGTGATGATGGATGGTATTATATAACATATAACATATAACATCATCCGTCATCACTACATATAACTCCATCCATCATCACTACATATAACACCTCCCATCATCACCACATATAACACCATCCATCATCACTACATATAACACCATCCATCATCATCACTACATATAACAACATCCATCATCACTACATATAATATCATCATCCATCATCACTACATATAACACCATCCATCATCATCACTACATATAACAACATCCATCATCACTACATATAATATCATCATCCATCATCACTACATATAACACAATCCATCATCACTACATATAACAACATCCATCATCACTACATATAATACCATCCATTATCACTACATATAACACCATCCATCATCACTATATATAACACCATACATCATCGCTACATATAACACCATCCATCATCACTACATATAACACCATCCATCATCACTACATATAACACCATCCATCATCACTACATATAACACCATCCATCATCACTACATATAATACCATCCATCATCACTACATATAACACCATCCATCATCACTATATATAACACCACCCATCATCACTACATATAACACCATCCATCATCACTATATATAACACCATCCATCATCACTACAGATCGGTAAAGTAGTTTCCGAGATTCTCGTGCGGACACACACACACACACACACACACACACACACACACACAGACATACTTCTTTGTTGTATATATATAATATAGATCATTACACGAGGCGGTGATGTGCGTATTACGCGATGATGATAAACTAATGTAATTGTTGAGGTTATTCTTTTATAAGATAATTAGAAAGGATTATTACTATTGCATTACATATACGCATACACTAAGCTCCTCAGCGTCACCATAGACAACAAACCAAATTGGAAACCACACGTCAGTGAAGTTGTCAAATCCTCCAGTTTCCGTCTCCACCTCCTCCGCCGACTCAAGTCCCTCGGAGTTCCTGCACCCGAGCTCCTCAGTGTTTACTCAACATTCATACTTCCCAAGCTCACCTATGCCTCCCCTACCTGGTCTTCCTCCCTAAATGCCACACAACTTAAACACCTAGAAAAAGTGCAAAAGAGGGCATGCAAGATTATTCTCTCCCCTTCCTACTCCACATATCAAGAAGCGCGCAACACACTGACCCTTTCGACTCTCACTGACTATCACCACGACCTCATCTGCAAATTTGGTGAGAAGCTTCTACACCATCCTCGACACCGGCTCCTACTACCACCCGAGACCCGTCGTCAGAGAATTGCTGTTCGACACCACAACCGCATCCAGCCCATACGTGCACGAACTGATCGCTATAAGAACAGCCCAGTCCCAACCATTGTAAAAATTATCAATAACTTGTAATCAACCAGTGTATTCACTCCCAGTCAATCTTACCGTTTTGCACTGTCACTATGTTGAAATGCCCTGTAGTTTGAGCTTCTCCCCACCTAGTTATTATATATCATATTTGTATCACTTATGTTACTTGTATATTATTTGTAAATCAAGAGACCCATTCCCCAATTATGTAACTGTATATTTTCAGCCTTCCGACTGCCATGCTCTTTCAATAAACCGTTAATTATTATTATTATTATTTATTATTACACTCATATACACAAGTGCACATACTCACATACATCCACATACATACACACACATATACATACATACATTCATACACAAACACATACATACATATATACATACATACATACACACACACACACACACACACACACACACACACACACACTACCATCCTTAATGATTTATTAAGCTCTCATGCTGACACGGATTACATACGCAAAACTTATTTCAATCAGCGGAATATGGGATCCGGACAAAAGCCCCTCAGTTAGGTTAGGTTGCGTTTCGTTAGGTTTGGTTAGGTCAGGTTGGGTCAGGTCAGGTTGGGTCAGGTCAGGTTGGGTTGGGTTGGGTGTAATGAGTAGAGCAATTTCTTCTGGAAATACCAACATTATTTAATGGATGTCAGGTGTGTGGTGGTGGTGGTGTGTGGCGGTGGTTGTTGGTGATGGTGATGGTGATGGTGGTGGTGGAGGGCAGCATCATGTGTCGCCAAGGTCTAGCCCCCTCCCCCCCCTCTGTGTGGTGTACCAGGTAGGGCCGTCCACACACACCTTAAACCCTGTGGTGGAAGGTCTGGGACACTACACACTGACTCACTGTGGACAAACGATTGGTAATTTTCTCAGTGTTCCTTGTCTGCTGGGTGTAATGTGTACCCTTACCATCCTGGGTGTGTAATGTGTATCATGTTAACTTGGGTAATACACTTTAATTTTAGGTGGATATAATGTACTGGTGTTGTTTGCAGGAGTCCCCAGCAGGTCACCTCACTCGCCTTTCGCCTCCTCATGTCAACAAACCGTCACTCATGTTGTTATTGTACTCGGACGCTATTGACGGGTCCTGGCTTAAGGTTCGTGGTGGTTCGTGGTTTTTGGTTCGTGGTGGTTCGTGGTTTATGGTTCGTGGTGGTGGTTCGTGGTTTTTGGTTCGTGGTTTACGGGTCTTTGTTGGCGGAAGCGTTACTACAGCCCGGCCGAGGTTATCACTCCACCAGGGTCAAACCTATACACCAGTTCCTACCACAAAATTACTCCTTGTTAGTGATCCTCGTCTTCCTGGTGTAGCCTGGGAGGTGTTCCTGGTTGACACGTCTTCTTCACTATCACTGCTATATTCATGTTAATGCTGGTGCGGGCGGTGACAGCTAACGAGTCATGGGCGGGTCCTGAGATTTTCCCCAAGGAGGAATTCACACACAAAAACTATCTAATTGAAGACTGAAGAAAGACCACTCTGTGTGTGTGTGTGTGTGTGTGTGTGTGAGTGTGTGTCCTTTCCGATGGACTATGCGTTTCACCTTACAGAAAATAATTGATGATATGTTATAACTCATTAAACACACACGCACGCACACACACACACACACACACACACACACACACACACACACACACACACACACACATACTTACACACATTAATTAGTAATATAAATAATAGTTAAGGTTAGATCAAGCTTCACTTCTGCACCATTGAAGCTTAATTATAAACTTTCTCTTGAGAATGAAGAAGGTAATTAAAACAGCGGCCAAACAACCAAACTAACTGGTAAACAGGACTCTTGGGGGAGGGGAGGGGGAAGCTACCTGTATTTTGTACCGATACAGGGATACAGTGGCTAATATATACTAAATATTATAATACCAAAAGCAGTTTGTTTTCTAAGAACGAAATCTAGGTGTCAGTTATGTATGGGAAACCTAACCTAACCTAACCCAACCCAACCCAACCCAACCCAACCCAACCCAACCCAACCCAACCCAAATCAACCCAACCCAACCCAACCCAGCTTAACCTAACCCACATAATACGCACCAAAAACAGTACAGTCACCTTTCGTATGTCACCTTTACATCACAACTCTACATACGCCATGACAATTCACATCAAATCTGTCGCTACTTGTCGAGGGATCTTGTAATTTTTTGGACGATTTCCTGCTCTATGACTGATGAACAAGTTTCTAATTATTATTATTATTATCTACAAAATCGATGGCTCAGGTGTGCTCATACTACCACCTGTTGAATCATTCCATGGTTCCTCCACTCTTGACCTGTAGTTGGTAGCAAGATGGTATAGTAGTTCCTTTACACAAACATTGTATTCTAGATCGTAAGATATTCTTGATAACGCCCAAATTTTCTACAATATAGCGTTTGGAGTCGGTTTGGAGGAGGGGCTGAGAGACGCGAGTTTGGAGGAGGGGCTGAGTGATGCCAGTTTGGTAGGAGGGGCTGAGTGACACGAGTTTGGAGGAGGGGCTGAGTGACGCTAGTTTGGTAGGAGGGGCTGAGTGACGTTAGTTTGGTAGGAGGGGCTGAGTGACACGAGTTTGGAGGAGGCTGAGTGACACACAAGTTTGATAGGAGGGGCTGAGTGACGCGAGTTTGGAGGGGCTGAGTGACGCGAGTTTGATAGGAGGGGCTGAGTGACTCGAGTTTGAAGGAGGGGCTGAGTGACACAAATACAATAGAAAGCAAAGAATTAATACCTAGATAAATACGATTATTATTTGAACTAATAGATGAAATTATAGTCATTAAAGGGGTTAAATAATTATCCTCAAAGAGTTAAATCATCGTCCTCAAAAAGCTAAATCATCGTCCTCAAACAGTCAAATCATCGTCGTCAAACAGTCAAATCATCATCCTCAGTCAAATCATCGTCCTGAAACAGTCAAATCATCGTCGTCAAACAGTCAAATCATCGTCGTCAAACAGTCAAATCATCGTCGTCAAACAGTCAAATCATCGTCGTCAAACAGTCAAATCATCATCCTCAAAAAGCTAAATCATCGTCGTCAAACAGTCAAATCATCATCCTCAAAAAGCTAAATCATCGTCGTCAAACAGTCAAATCATCATCCTCAGTCAAATCATCGTATTCAAGTTTTATAACCAAGTACTATTAATCTTAACTACATTTTGGCAACACTTGACACCATGGAATTGAATTTTCTGTTACCGGGTTAAAAAAATTGGGACGACCAAACTTGTGTGTTGTAAAATGTCTTTCTTTTCAGTTCAAGGAGAATGGTTCATGTTATGTACTTCTGGTGTTATTTATATTATGGCCTTAGCCCACCTTGATATTATTATTATTATTGTTGTTATTATTATTATTATTTAGAAGCTCGTTTCATCGTTCCGTGGTTAAGAGCGCTGTCAGCCTCATCTTCAGTCATATAGTACAAGCGACCGATTGATCTGAATAATGTTGGCGTGTCTGTTGTTAACTCCGCTCCCGTATCAAATCGTAGACGCGTTCTTCGGTCACTCCGGCTGTCGTGTCGTGACGGAGATGATTCCTCTAGTACTTAGCTTATGCGCTGCACGACGGAACCTTCTCAGATATTGTGTTCCGTACTCATGTCAGCTTGCGTGATCCTATGCTTGGCGTTCATAGATTACTTGTAGTTGTGGACCTTATATAAAATTATAGAGTATTTGTTTACTTCACATCACGCAGCTGTTTTGGGGGTCCCTAAGGCCTGTTTTAGGAGCGTTTTGTGTCGCGTGGGAAAAACAAAATCATCGCTTGTGTTGAAAGAGGCCCAAGTCATGGAGGTGGGAAGAGGAATCATTAAAAAAAAAAAGTCGTATCAAAGTATTACCCAGTATTTCTTTGACTTCCATGACTCCTGATTGTTTACATGACTTTGCAGTTCGTAGACCATGTGTGTGTGTGTGTGTGTGTGTGTGTGTGTGTGTGTGTGTGTGTGGTCCCTGGGAATAACGTGACTCATTATTTCATATATTTCCCCTGGCCGTGTTAGTGTGTGATGGACTGTGCTGGTGGAGCCGAGTCATGCTATAGGTAAGAGTTGGTACACAGTCGGCAGTGTTCACCACCAGACGTAAACAGTATATTTCTTGATAACTTTGTCTGTAAATGCTACTCTCAGTGGAAATGTCAGTGTTTTGGCCAATTTCAAAATGCTGTACCGGGAGAGGAAGAACACGGAGGAGAGAATGGTTTAATAACTGCCTCATTGTTCATCATAGACTCACTGTTCATCATAGACTCACCTCACAGATTAACAACTTTTTCATAATTTTAGATCAAGTTCTATGTGTCCACGTAACGCTGTATAAAACTTGTATAAAATAAAACTCTGAATCATTGTTTGTACCATAACGTGTAGAGTGGAGGACTGTGGTCGCCAACCCTCAGATATAAAGACGGTACTCTGATTGGTTGACTGGCTTAAAAAGAGATTGGTGGTGATGTCCCTAGGTTAGGTTAGGTTAGATTGGGTTAACTTCTTGGGCGTGATAACTACACTAAGATACAGACAGTCATATCTTTTCAATTATTAATGAAGTAGTGTAATTACTGACCTTAATTACTCGTTCAAATATATTATTGATGCGTAGTAATAGTGAACCCTCCATATAACGGATTTCTATCTATATATAATCCGCTAAATGGGGTTTTTACATCTAACGGACCCTCGATATAAAGGAATTTCATCTCTATAGTTCATTAGATAAGGTGTGGTTCATATTTAACTGACCCTCGATATAATGGACATTCCTCTCCATATAGTCCGCTAAATAGAGGTTTAACTGAAGAACGTAACAGCAACATTAACGGCATGAAGGCTCTTAGGGTTTCAGCTTCCTATACTCCTGGTGACAATAGTGAGCAGTGTGTGTGTGTGTGTCAGATATGGGACGATGAAGCGTATACGGCATCAGTTTTGAGAGCAGATTTACTTCCATTACAACTGAAGGCCGTGTGTTGGTGGTGTGAGCGGGTAGAGACAGTGGTGGGTGGGTAGAGACAGTGGTGGGCGGGTAGAGACAGTGGTGGGTGGGTAGAGACAGTGGTGGGCGGGTAGAGACAGTGGTGGGTGGGTAGAGACTGGTATGGTAGAGACAGTGGTGGGCGGGTAGAGACAGTGGTGTGACTGGTAGAGACAGTGGTGGGCAGAGACAGTGGTGGGTGGGTAGAGACAGTGGTGGGCAGGTAGAGACAGTGTGTGGGTGTGGGTGGGAGACAGTGGTGGGCGGGTAGAGACAGGTGGTAGTGGTATGCTGGTAGAAACTGTGGTGTGCTGGTAGAGACAGTGGTGGGTGGGTAGAGGCAGTGGTGGGCGGGTAGAGACAGTGGTATGCTGGTAGAGACAGTGGTGTGCTGGTAGAGACAGTGGTGGGCGGGTAGAGGCAGTGGTGCTGGTAGAGACAGTGGTGGGCGGGTAGAGACAGTGGTGGGCGGGTAGAGGCAGTGGTATGCTGGTAGAGACAGTGGTGGGCGGGTAGAGGCAGTGGTAGGCGGGTAGAGACAGTGGTGGGCGGGTAGAGACAGTGGTGGGCGGGTAGAGGCAGATGTGGACTATGCTTCAGTGTTAGTTTCTCATATTACGTTGCTAATTATTTGCTCTCACGTGAACACTAGGGACCCCAACTTATTTGACCTGATAATCAAATACCCCTACTTTAATCTAACATAATTCAATGTAACCTAACTTAATCTAACTCCGCTCCCCCTCAGAGGCATCATTATGGTGTTAACTCAATAGGTCAAATTATCTGAGAGTATTTAATCTTCACGTGATCCGCTATTTGTAAACAAACTTCAACATTATTTTGATTACAGTTGAAGATTTTGGAATGCCGCATCAGGTGTGAGAGTGAGAGGGAAGGGGAGGATAGGTGTAGGAAAGTGTTGGAGGAGAGGCCTAGAGACGTGAGAGAATTCTATTATTACCTGCCATAGTGAAGAGCATTAGGGCTTGCAGAAAAAACTGTTAATTCAAAAAAACTCGATATTATTATATAAACTCTACAGTAAACATCATTATCAACTACCATTGTCATCCCTATCGTCCTTTTACCATCATCTTCATCATCAACTGTTTATTGTGGTGGTTTGTGGCGCGCGTTGAAGGTTCCAGCCGCATGTGTCACTCAGTGTAGCTCTGGCGGCTGTGTTAGTGAGACGTGTTGTGTGCGCTCTTCCTGGACTGTCGTATCACTGGCAACTACTTATATTGAATTAACTGTTTTCGTCTCCGGAGATTTTGTACTTATTAATCTCACCAGCTACTGTTTAGTCAAGAGGCTGCTGCAGGGTTACTGATGGTGTGATATTTTGTAAGTAGAATCGCCTGTTTAATTTGTTTACATTGGGAACAGAGGGATAGTATTTGTTTACATTTAAAAGGTTGAGTTTTGCTGTAAATTCCATTCCTTGGTGGATGTGTTGTTCCATGTTAATAGAAAACTCGAAACGGGTCTTAATAATGTTCCTGCAACGCTCCATCACCGCTGTCAACACGCGTGTAGTTAGTGAAATATGTTTTACAGTGGTTGATGTGGTCACAGGTAGATGATATCACTGTCACAGGTAGATGATATCACTGTCACAGGTAGATGGTGTCACTGTCACAGGTAGATGGTGTCACTGTCACAGGTAGATGATATCACTGTCACAGGTAGATGGTGTCACTGTCACAGGTAGGTGATGTCACTCAGGTAGATGGTGTCACTGTCACAGGTAGGTGATGTCACTGTCACAGGTAGATGGTGTCACTGTTACAGGTACTGTAGATGGTGTCATTGTCGCAGGTAGGTGATGTCACTTACAGGTAGATGGGGTCACTCACAGATAGATGGTGTCACTGTCACAGGTAGATGGTGTCACTGTCAGATGTCACTCACAGGTAGATGATGTCACTGTCACAGGTAAATAAAGACGCTTTTCGGTTTAGACTGAAATGCTTAAGTGCAAAGAATCGAATCCGGTGAAGAAAGAAGAAAAACTACGCCCCCCCCTTCCTACCCAGTCTCTAGCCTTCGTCTCTTCTCTGCAGCGAAATGGCAGACAGAAAGTATCGTTTTATTTTTGAACATTTAAACCTTTTGGCAGTAATCAACCATTTACTCATGTTTCTTAAGTAAATTCAAATTGATTATCCTTTGATTCTTCACTGAATTTATATTTCCATTCATCAAATCAAACATATTAGTGAAAAGTCTGAGAAAAAAAAAATAAGTCTGCACCCTGAATGCAATCGGTTGTCGTTAGCGGAGTCAGATTTTAAAAGTGGCGCGTCCTAGGAGTGAAGTGGGGTTATTGGAGATAGTCTATAAAGGCCGCGAGCTTGATTTCTATACCTTTATCTTTAGTACTAAATATATGATGCACAAGGGTATTAAAAATAATTTGTCTGAGTTTATTCACACAAGTTTTAACGACGTGTACAACTGTTGGTCCGGCTATTGAACGCGGTGTCATTAAGGGAAACGTGACAGTATTGAAATAAGTAAAAACAAATGAATTTTAAAGTGATTTTTAAGAATAAGAATATTTAGACCAGGATGATAGGATGTATATAGTGTGCAGGCAGGGTGATACGAGGGTTAGAATGAAGTACAATGTGTGTTGTGGATTAAACGAAATAGAATGTGGCATATTGTGTAAGTAATATGTACAGTATATGTATAGATAATCTACTTTTATACTTTTGTGGGTAAATATATCAAAATGTATGAGTTAACACGAGGGGAAAAAATAATCGCGAAACAGAACATATAAAACCAGTTAGGAATCTTGAAAATCAAAATATATAGTACCGTGAGTTGTGGTTGCGTGTGACAAGGAGGGGGGAGGTGAATGACGGGTGAATGATCAGGGGTTACATTGCCAGCGACCAGCATTTGAGAAGTAGACAAAGACGGGGATTATTATTGTTGTGTATGAAGGTAAATTATCGAGGAAAATTATAGAGATTATACAGTTTAGATATTCAGCCTACCTCAGGGGTTTAATTTTCGTGTTATTATTTTTTTTAAAGGATTTATTCGCTGAGGAATTTGGTTTAATACAAAGAATTATAGAGCTGGGTGTGGTGATTGGTGGTGGGGTGTGGTTGGTGGTGGGGGTGATGAGGGGTAGAAAACGAGTTGTCAAAGTCACTCCTAAAGTAGACCACAAGAACTAACTATCCTCGAGCATTTTTGGTTATGATTGGTTGGTTCTTGTGGTTTGCCTAATAAGTGGTTTCACACGCGCTTTTTTTTTTTCATCTTCGCTCACTCTCTTTAAGATTTGCATTGTGTTCATTATAACAAACGTGGCAGTAAAAGATTCAGCCGCAAAACGACTAAAAAATTACCGCGGTGCTTATCTGAATATTGGTTTGAAGTAAGTTGGTCTGACATGGGAACTAGGAACTGGTAGGGAGGATGAGAGTGAAATTAATTACCGGGGTTTTTTGCAAGTGAAATTACTCGAGGAAGAGGATGTGAAATTTGATTAATATCTTGGGAGGTGTGTATGGAGTTTAGAGAGAGCTGGAGTAAATAATCTTTGGCTTGTATTGAAGACTGATGAACACGATAATTTACGGTGTTTCTGTTGTCTCTGTAAATGATGTAAATGATTGAAGAAAATCATATAATTCGGTGGATAGTGTGAAGTGAAATTTTACGTTCGTGAGGTTTGCGTATTGAACTGTGAGGGATTTTGGTAAAAGAATGTATGTGTAAAAGATAGCGAGCCTTATATTTATTGTATGGTTTAGATAAATAATTTAGTGGTTCTGAATGACTACGTATGCTCGTGTCAGATGGGTAGAAGAAAATAATTAAAAAAAACAATATGCCGCCTGGAATTCGTCATATTTTGAATCAATGAAGAAAGCTGGGGCGGGAAGTACGAGGAGACCGTCCACCTCTCTCTCTCTCTCTTTAGTGTGTTCAGTCAGCTTCCTGTTTTACATTAAGCCCGGAGCTCGGTGTATGATGGACTAGTGCCTCGGGTGTGTAGGAGGCTGGTCTGTGGTCTTCTTAAATTTCTGGGTGCGCCTCTGTAGTAGTCAGCCCGTAAGACTAGGATGAAGCTAGCCAGGTAGGATTGGGGGGAGTTGACAAGCGCATATTTCTTGTGTGTGACAACGTAGATAGTTGTCATGTTAGGCTGATGCAAGATGGTGATTTAGAAACTTAAATGAGGTCTTTGAGAGAAGTAATTATGATTTTAAGGAATCAAAAAGTATTTAAAATCCTTGGTAAACGGGAGAAAATTTAGCAGCGTGTGTGAAGTAACTTTCCCACACAACCCCAAAAAATTATGGATGAGTCGAGCAAGTTTTAGCCAGGAAGAAAAACAAGATGATACATGAGGGTAACAAGGGGGAAGAAGACGTGCTTGTTGTCCAATACGTTCAGGTATGTTGTACACCTCTGGCCCTTTTTTTTTTACCATGTGTTGTTGAGATATTGAAGTGAATCATAAAATTACCCTACCTTACGTTACGTATATTATAGACAAAAATAGTAAAGAGATATTCATGAGATATGTTTTATTTATTTTTTTACTATTGATGACAACTGTTTATACTTGAATACTCGTAAAGGCTTTAGTTAAGTATATTTGTGCCTAAATTCTCAAATGTTCAGACGATGAATATACCTTGTCAATATAGATGTAAGATTGTACCCATGTAATTGACGTATAAGCTAATGCCTTCAAGTACAGTAGCATTAGCATAATTCATAGCCCATACTTACTAGATGTATTCACTGAGCATCTGATAATAATAACTGCATGTTGATCTTGGCTCCTAACTGGTTTTGAGAGAACGCGTGTATTTAGGGAGTCACTTTTGAATCCATTATTGTCTTGCATGCTATTTTTATGTGGCGTTTTATCTTATCAACAAAATCTAGTGGGTGCTTATGTCTACAGTTACAAGGAATATTTATATTAAGAATATTTGAGAATGTGAAAGCTATTAAGTAACGTTTGATAAGAGTGATATATATTGATGGCGTGTTACAGTATTGACCTAACGCACCAGTCAGTCGCATTAAATCAGAGTCAGGTTTCTGCAGTCTAATATTAACTCTTGCAAAAAAATTAAGGAATTATTATGATTAATCTTTTATAATTTACGTCTGTTTGGTTTATTATTGATCGAATCTGTTCAGTCGTTAGTCTTTATATTTTATTATTGATCGAATCTGTTCAGTAGTTAGTCTTTATATTTTACTTGAGTTATGGAACGTTATCATGAGTGTTATGGATCGTAAATTACTCGTGATAAGTTTAAATGAATGTTGACAGTTGACATGTTCACTACTCATCACCCAGCTGTCCCACGACCTATGACGTTTCGGGTAGACTGCAAATTTTATTCGTGTATTATTTACCCAATCTACCAAAGACTTCGAGGAGATGCCCAGGTAGAATTAAGGAAGTGTCTAGTGAAGAAGAAATCACAATACGATGAAAAATGGGATTATACTCTGATTTTTTCTTTTACCATTATACAAAAATTAACACTGAGATGTGACTTATGAGTTTGAATTATGTGTGCCAGTAGCCGGTGATGGCAAGCCGATATATGGTAGTGGAGATGTATTTAGGCGTTCGTGTAGGGTTCATATGTCAGTCACATTAGAATATCAAGTGTTATGTACGGTAGTTAAAATTAAGCAGTTGATAGTTACGTAATGCCGGTAGTTGGTGCCTAGTCAATTTGGGGATGGAATGTAGGTACGGAAGGATTATGTTTCCCGTAGGATATTCAAAATGTTCGTCTACATGCATTGAAATCCTATCATATACTGTAGTCGTTTTTTTTACCCGACGGGAATAAGTAAGAAGCCCCGTCCCCCTTGCAGCTCATTGGCTCACACGACTATTCGATTAATATTGATATATGGCAAATAAATCCCTATATAACTGTTAAGATTAGCCAGTTATACCTCACATTAATGCCTGTACAGAGAACGGAGTGAAGGTGACGAGTGTTTGTGTTAAGGAGAGTGAAGCACCACACACACACCCTCACTCACCACACCACGAGGGAAAGTTTGAATGTTGTTATGGTACCCGCTGGGGTCTCAAACCTCTCTCTCCTTGGCTGTCACGCTACCATCACCACCCGCAGCCACCTGTGCCACCTGCCGGCCACAACGTACACGGTAAGTAATTTTAAGCCACATACTGTGTAGTTTTAATTGTCAGCGAGGAGTTGCTATGGAGATCAGTGGCGGGAAATAGGGAACACGCCTAGAGTTATTTTCGAAAGGATGTTCTTACGACACAGACCAGGCTGTTTATTTAATAGAGACGGATATGCAATTTGGCCATTTATAACCGTAACCTCAAATCAAGCAAATCTTAGCTTAACCAAAGGTCCAAAGCTAACCTAACACCTTTTGGTTTAAGTTCAGCTTACAATGCCACACGCTGCTGCTAAACTGCGCATGCTCACTATGACTAAATTGGTATCGTGCGTGTGGCGACCGTTTATGGGTACACTGGTTTTGGCATACCCGACTCTTAAACAGGTAATAATAAGGACTAGAACCGGATCCTCAGCCATATTCTCTGCAAGACTCTTCTTTGTTCTGTTGAAGTTTTTGGTGTTGACAGGTTAAGAGGCTCCGGTACCTACTGTTGGGTGGGTAATAGTTTTGTTTATATTTCGTGTTGTTTATTATTTGTTACGCGGTATTACACATTTCCCAACCAACCGTATTTATGTTTGTCGTCTGGATGCCTTAAAACTTCTACTTCCTTGGAGCCAAAATTCACCGATATTGATTGAGAATAAAACCACAATTATATGCATTGTTACAGGTCACAGTGTTCATAGTTAAGGTCAAAGATCAATTTATTTACGGGCATTAGCCCACCCGGGCACAGGTCACTAACCAACATCAGGGTCTGGGGCGAAAATATAATTATATTAAAAATTATAATTAATACAAATAGATAAAACCAATAAGTATACAGAAAATAATGATAAATATATTATACAGGGTAATAAAAAATAATAAAAATAATAACCATAAATAAACACAAAAGTGGGAAAAAATCAATAGTGAGAAACAATATCTGTATGTTGTGTTGTCAATAGTAAGAGAAACAATTGAGACCCAGCAATTGTGTGTAAATGAGGCAGAAAGTCAGATCATCAACCTGGGACTTGGTCACATATGGCAGCAGGGTCTACCCATTAGACAACACATTATGCTTCCAATATCTTCCCAGGCGGTAGTACCTCCCTGTTTGGTAGCTGCCTACTACCTTATTTATTATGTACTTCAGTACTTTCGTTTATTGCTGTATATTCATGCACATATATACTGTAGGTATCCATACATACTGAAGAAGCCAGCTTTATGGGCACCAGGAACCAGTGTGGTGAACAACAGTAAGACAAGCATGCAACCACGATAATTTATGCATGTCACCCTCACCTTACACTATAACACGACACGTTAATAACCGATTGCATAAAACATAATCACGCCTCCATTATGCCACTCATTTGCCGAAAGTGAAAGATAATTGTCCGTAATATTCTCTTATCATTGTCTCCTCCTAATACCACACTCACCATTCCGACAGCGTCATGGCATCTTAACAGTGAAGCAACTCAGGATATTGTTTGTCACGCCTCCTTGGTAACTAATTTCTGTGACATCTTGACAGGACGGAGCTTTCAATTGTCCCAAGCTCTACTATATTCTATTGGGAGTGTATTTTTTTCTTTTTTAGTGTATGGTAATTA
Organism: Homarus americanus; assembly: GCF_018991925.1. NCBI lineage: Eukaryota > Metazoa > Arthropoda > Malacostraca > Decapoda > Nephropidae > Homarus > Homarus americanus. The sequence continues at coordinate 2,638,433 of NW_024724693.1, forward strand.
CTGGGTGGTGCTTCACGGTGATAGGTTATAGCAACACAACGCTTCAGTTCTGTTCCTCGCGTGTTCGTTAGGTTACATCATAATATACGGTAGATAATCTGTACCCACTTGCAGCATTATCAGGTTTAAGATTTTTATTATTTTTTTTTATGATATTTTTCCATTAAAATTACCCCAAAGAAAATAATGGGAGCGTGTCAGTTGGAATCTATGGTTGATGTACGTTAAAGAATATAGCACAGTAACTTATGTATATTAATTCTGTGTGACCTGTACGTACATTATTTCCCCCTCACGGTGAATAATTCATAACATTGGTAATTACGGTAGAATTTCTGCAATTTGGAACATGGAGGACTTGAGAGTACCATGGCGTCTCCAATAAAATTCGTCTCGTAGATCACACAACCTTAATATTATAGTTTATTTTGTAAATTATTGGTGCTGATATACAATTTGTGGATTTGAATTATCACTAACTATGACATGTATTCAACAGACTGTGGTCCATGTGTTGAGTAAAAGGCACTGCCGCGTACTGTACTCTCACGTTTTGCTCGGAAGTTTAATTGTGCTAGGCTGTGTACCGTATGAACATTGTTGTGCTAGGCTGTGTACCGTATGAACATTCTTGTGCTAGGCTGTGTACCGTATGAACATTCTTGTGCTTGGCTGTGTACCGTATGAACATTGTTGTGCTAGGCTGTGTACCGTATGAACATTCTTGTGCTAGGCTGTGTACCGTATGAACATTCTTGTGCTAGGCTGTGTACCGTATGAACATTCTTGTGCTAGGCTGTGTACCGTATGAACATTCTTGTGCTAGGCTGTGTACCGTATGAACACTGTGGTGTATGAACATTGTTGTGCTAGTGAACATTGTTGTGCTAGTGTACCGTATGAACTGCCTGTGCGTATACTGGCTGTGTACCGTATGCCGTATGAAGGTGTATGAACATTCTTGTGCTAGGCTGTGTACCGTACCGTACCATTCTTGTGCTAGGCTGTGTATATGTTGTGCTAGGCTGTGTACCGTATGAACATTCTTGTGCTAGGCTGTGTACCGTATGAACATTCTTGTGCTAGGCTGTGTACCGTATGAACATTCTTGTGCTAGGCTGTGTACCGTATGAACATTCTTGTGCTAGGCTGTGTACCGTATGAACATTCTTGTGCTAGGCTGTGTACCGTATGAACATTCTCGCGTTGCTCTTGTTGATGTTTAACTTTGTTTGGCGCCGTCATTAACTCGTAATTCTTAGTGGATGGTCTATATTAACCCCCTGTGTACGTTGTCGCCCCTGTGATGAATAAAATCGTCTGTCGTTAGTTAAATGAAATATCAGAAGTGACGTTCCTGTAGTAAAGGGGATAACTTTGATAATTTTTTGGTCACTAAGTGAATTTTGACGTCACATTGGTAAATTATCGGTCAATTTTCAGTATTTGATGTACAGTACAATATTGGAATATTTCCAGGTGAAATTATGGCTTTCATCTCAGAAGAGTCAATTACAGTAACTTTAGAAATAGTGTCGCAGTTCACTTAACAAGCAGCGGGAAAATAATTTATGATTTTTAAGAGTTGTTAGAGGAGCCAGAAGTGGGGTGAGTCCACGTGTGAACTGAGCGACAGAGAATCAAGGTTAAGATTGCAGACATGTAGATAACAATCTGTTATATAATTTACTTGAACAATTCGTACAAAAAGTTCTCAAAGGTTGTTATTGAACATAATGCTTTTGTTCGAGAATTACACCTTTGTATTTCACAAAAATATTAGTTTCCAACTTTTGAAAGTTAAGAATATAGCACGGCACGTAAAAAGATTGTATTGTTATTAATCTTATTACGTCGTATTCTTGAAAATAAAAGGAAAAGAAGTGAGCTGTATGCCAACACACTGCGCCGCCTGCAACAGCATGTCCCGGGGTGGCGAGGTAAAGGTTACTACTGGTCGTCGCTGCCTCATCTTCCCACTAATTATGTGATAATTGTAAACTTGGTGTCCAGTGACGGAGACAAATGAACACTATTGTATATATATATATATATATATATATATATATATATATATATATATATATATATATATATATATATATATATATAATGCTTTGTTTTTTCATGTTTTCAGTAATAGTGGTCATTTTGTAGTTTTCCAGAAATAGTATTACTTATTTCAATAAAGTATTGTTAAAAAGATCTTAAAATTACCGACCGTAAAGAGATAACTTACATTACTTCGAAACTGTTAGTTGTAGCCTTAAAGGAAAACTGCAACTCATTAAACAAACCACTGTACTGGGCAGATACACTGTGACAACAACTTTGGGAATGTCATAAGATACAACTTATTATATTATATTAATATGGTAAACTTGTACAAATTTTCCTGCACTAGCTGTTATGTTTATGTTAAGAGGCGGCTTATATTATCTCCAGTCGCATAGTTGGAAGAAGCCAAAATGTAATGATTACTGTACTTACTCTCCGCTGACAAGGATCTTAGATAAGGCTGATTTCCTTTCCAGTTTTCCTTGTCCACTGGTGTATGTGGTATAATTACTGTAGGTATGTCGGTGTAAGCGATCTGTAAACAAGGAGTTGAACATAAAATGGTTGGAAGTTAATTTACAGTATGTCGAAGGTGTTTTCTGTATGTCATTTACACATCGTTTGATTATTTAAATGAATTTCATATTGTGATCGATGTTCATATTAACTTCCTTTCGTGGTTGCTTTTGATATATTTATTAAAGCACAGTAAATAATGATCCCTCAACGCGCGTTTATAGAAAATGAAAGTCGCTTTGACTAGTAGCTGTAACTATAGTACATCTCCCTCTTACACGCTAAAGAAATACTTTAAATGGGATATGTTAAAACTATCATGGCTTATCGACGAATTGTGTTATTTGAGTTCATATTGTAGATAGATAACGCTTGATGTCACAGGTCCGATCTTCCCGCTACGGCGCTCACGAATATTTCAATACTAAGGAATTAAGGAATAGTTCAGTATATGATTAAACACAGCTTACCGTTATGGTCGCTGGTTCGTGTTCAGGGCATAAAGTGTGCGAAAGGTTCCTGACATTATACCATTTTGCTTCCTCCATTTTTGTTGTTATAACGTTACTGCCGAAATTTGTTATCCTCCCTCTGATTTGTTTATTTATTTTTGTCATTATTTGGGCTTCACGTAAAGTATTAATTCATTGATAGTTGAAGCTTTATTATATCGTTGTATTGAATAAGGAAAAATTTACGTTTATAATGGAGTCAACTTGTACTGTACCCCTGCAGACCGGACATTTCACCACCCCCCCTCCTTCCTCCCCTCCGAGACACTCACCATTTCACTTATAAGAACATGGGCGTAGCCAAACCCACATAATGCCTGATGATGCATTGCGATATTTTAAGGGTAAACAACAATTGATATTTTGTTTTTAAAGTATATAATATGAATTCAGATAAGTGTTTTTCAGTTGGTATATACATATCTATTGAATACATATATTACCGTTGTCCGATACGGCTTATTTGCATATATAAGTGTTGCCTAATATTGAGTGTCGCTGTTTAAGGCAAAAGGTCGATGTCCATTCTTACACGGTTGGTCTAATATCCCAGGGTGGCTGCAGTCCCGGGCGAGGCTGTGATTAGTGTAGGCAGTGATCTGTAGCGAGATTATAATGGTGCATTAGGTATATACACTAGGCTGCAGTGGACGAAGGTGTAGTGAACTCGGGCTAGGCTGTGATGTATGACGGTGTTAGGGTAGTGTGGTGGTGGTGAGGTTCTGTGTGGTGGTGAGGCTCTGTGTGGTGGTGAGGTTCTGTGTGGTGGTGAGGTTCTGTGTGGTGGTGAGGCTCTGTGTGGTGGTGAGGTTCTGTGTGGTGGTGAGGTTCTGTGTGGTGGTAAGACTGTGTGTGGTGGTGAGGTTCTGTGTGGTGGCAAGACTGTGTGTGGTGGTGAGGTTCTGTGTGGTGGCAAGACTGTGTGGTGGCGGAGTAAATTTCAGACCAAGTAGTGCGGGTTATGTGGATAGTGTAGTCGCCCCTTGATACAGAACTAGTGGCCTTATGACCTGATGAATTACCGAAACACCTGAGATAGTTATTTTTTCCTTTTAAAATCACTTAAGCGTTCCACACTGACGTTACAATAGACTAATTTTTTTGTTTTGCTTTTATAAATGAACAAATACGTTACGTTATATATTTAGCCTTGAGTGTTCCTTGGGGTTATATTAACTTTAAGAGCAAAATATGTATCAGTAAAACCATTTCCTATTATTTCCTTTTTGAGTAAAGACGTAGATGTTATCGAGTTTTCATTTTACACTTTTTACAACTTTTATTAATAACTTGTAATATACTTTTTGCCATCCTTTCCCCCACAAAAAAAGATAAGTTATCCTGATATAATTGTTCTTTGTTTTTCATAAGGTATCAGAATGTTTTTGTTTTCACTGGTACACGTGTTCTTATAAGGTTAGGATTAAGTTTTCCTAAATCAGTTATCAGCTGTTTGTGAGTCACCCAGCTCAAGCACTCACACGTTTCACTGACGATCACAAACAAGAAAGACCACGTATATAAATTTTTCTAAAGTCAAAATTAAAACTATATGAAGATTTTATTATTATTATTTTGTTGTTTTCGTGTGTGTTTGGATAACTTAAAAATAACCAGGCGTTCTTATTAACACTGAAGGTTAAAATAGCGTGGGATCCCAAGACATCTGGCGTAGTTTAGTATCTGTCATCTGCATTGGTATTAAGTCCTTAGCTCTGAGGCAAGACAGTGACATATTTGAGGAAAGTTAACAAATTTCTTTTTTTTTTCTCTTAATTACTTCTATTTATCGCTAGGTTGATCCCCGGAAGTAAATTGTTGTAATGGTAATGTGGCGGAGGTTTGAGTGTGGCGGCGGAGGTTTGAGTGTGATGACGGAGGTTTGAGTGTGGCGGCGGGGATTTGAGTGTGATGACGGAGGTTTGAGTGTGATGACGGAGGTTTGAGTGGAAAGTAAAATAACTAAATTAAGAAGAATGACTCGCGCCCTGTCAGTAGTCTGTACACGAAGATAGACCTTAAGCTGATGCTGCTATTACTGACGTTCTGATAGGGAGCTTAACGGGAACGGTGAACTTCTCCCCTCCCTTCACTACCTCCCCTCACTTCCCCTTCCTACCCTCCCCTTCCCTCACTAACCCCCCCCCCCTTAGATGTGTGAACAGACTCTTAACAACTCAGCTCCAACGTAGAAATCAATTTGTGTTCATAGCGTACTAGTGTTTGATGCACTGACCAGGCTACGCGGTGATTGGCCAACGGGGGAAGTTACACGTCAGTCAGTATAATTGTATAGATTCTGTATGTTTTCTGTTATAGGTGATTATGGGTGAGTAGTTATAGATCTTTATAGTCACTGTCTTTTATTTCTGTGTTTTCGATTAGTTGTGAGTTTTGTTGAGATGGTTTTAAACTCTCTCTCTCTCTCTCTCTCTCTCTCTCTCTCTCTCTCTCTCTCTCTCTCTCTCTCTCTCTCTCTCTCTCTCTCTCTCTCTCTCTCTCTCTCTCTCTCTCTCTCTCTCCCTCTTGCCTCTCCCCTGCTAATGAATATGGTGTATTTCTTTGTGTATGAACCTCTGTCCTGTATGGCAGTGAACAGTGACATTACCTACATGAATCTGACCTCTGTACATATATAGCTGTTAATGAATATGATGTATTTCTTTGTGTATGAACCTCTGTCCTGCGTGGCAGTGACAAGTGATACCACCCTCAGTGTCAAGACCTGACTGAATTACTCAGAATAGGAAAAGTGTACTACACGCTTTGTCAATAAATTTGTTAAACTAAGACTCTCCCCTCACCTCCCTATCCTCCCTCCCTCTCCTCTCTCCATCACCTCCCTCTCCTCTCTCCATCATCTCCCCATCACCTCCCTCTCCTCTCTCCCTCACCTCCCTCTCCTCTCTCCCTCACCTCCCTCTCCTCTCTCCATCACCTCCCCCTATCCCTTACTCCCTCACCTCCCTCACTTCCCTCCTCCTCTTCTGGGTAAAAGACTCCATTCACCGGGTGGCACAGTGTAACCTTTGACGGGTAGAGGTGTGTGTGTGTGTGTGTGTGTGTGTCGTTAGGAAAGTCGAGGAAGTGCGATTACCAAGACGCTTAAGGATTCCGGGGGATTTGGTAATAGGAGAAAACATTAATTTCTTTCCTGATAATCTACTAAAATTACGGAGCGTATTTCTCTAGTCTTCCTATTTCAATTTCTTTCGTTTTCTTGTTGTGATCTTTTCATAGTTTGTTGGGGTGAAATCTATTGTTTAATCTGATAGCAATAGTTGTGCATCTCGAGTTGATGGAAATTGTGCGTACCGTGTTTACAAAGTTACATGATAACGTATAGGGTCCATTGGATCCATTGAAGTTACTTGTTACATTCTAAAACAGCGGCAGACACTAGGCTAAATCATATTAAACACAACGATAATTATTTACTACGTTAAGATAGACTAAAATGAATAATAAAAATATAAACTGTATCTCATGCTCGTCAGTGACCCGTAACGTCAAATTTCACCCGCAATTCTGACGGAAATATCACGGAGGAGATAGTGAAATATAATTATGTGTAGTGATTAAATACCGACATGTGTTTAGGGTAAATAACTTGCTCAAGATTTTTTTTTTTAATACAAACATCAAGGTTTTTGCAGACACCATGTATACTATGCTATTTATATTATGCCAGAGCTGTTCTTAGGTTGTCTCAGGAGCCCAGTTACTCTACGTGTGTTTTTAATGTTACCTGTTTATGTGATGGGGTAATTACTAGATGGCAGTCACTCCAGTAATAACCTTGCCTTGACACCGTGTGATTCAGCCTACGAGTGTGGTGTTGATGGCGGGGTGTAGCAGTTTAGCCTCGTCAACAAACACAGCATACTCTCTCTCCTTGGCTGTGCTCGTTACTCCCACTGATCGACTCCGTGACATTTGCCAAATTGCTGCCGCGGAAATATCACCTAATAGAGCTTAAGTTTCTAATGAGCGAAATGAAACGAAAGGTTTATCACCCCAATTAGAAAACCTGTCGTGTTAGAAAGCACAAGTGTCTGAAGAACTAGCAGTTGGAAAAGTTTCACCGCGTTAGAATGAGAAGAACTGACTAGGCTAACAGGCGTCGTGTTACTGTGAGGCAGATCAGAGGTAACTAGACTACTGGGTGGGAGGCAGTAATACTTGTCATTTATCATCCTCTGGACTACAAGGCCTAACACAGACGGTATTTCCTCTAAATAAATTGCTAATATATTTCTTTTTCATATAAATAGCTTGTCACATCACCCCGACCCTCAACAACACAGCTTATGGTTTTAAACATCATATTTTTTGGAGCTTCTGAACTTGGAAAAGCTTATGGTTAATATTCGTCCATTGGCTTCTCCTCAGGTCTTGGTATGAGAAGATTTGTTAATTTTTTATTTTTATTTTTTGGTTTTACTCAAATATGACTATTTTTGTGCAAATTAGCTGTTTCTATTAAAATGAAAATGTTCTTTGAGGAGGTGGGGGGCAAAAAATGCTAATTTGCACAATAAATGAAGGTCATATTTGAGTAAAACACCAAAATACACCAAAAAAACCCAACTCTTATACCAAAGCCTGAGGACAGCCAGTGGACGAATATTTACCCAGCTTATTCTTGGACACCATTATTATATACTTCACTATTATTATATACTTATGTTAATTTAGATCATCCAAGGTCTCTTAATGCAGTGAATCAAGTGTTTCACGTGGTTAGCATACAAAGTAGATACAGCTTGTGTTGCGGCGCAGTGACAAGTGGCGCCAGATCTGGGTGGGTGGCGGGGATAGTAAACGACGCCCTCTCTCACAAAACACACGGAGGTCATTTCTATAAATCATCCCACATTTTAACCATCTTTTAACTACTTCTTTCATTTGTGATAAGAAATTAATAACATTCTTTCAGTAAATGGTAGACTATTTCATTCCTTTGATATGAGAAATTAATAATATTCTTTCAGTAAATGGTAGACTATTTCATTCCTTTGATATAAGAAATTAATAATATTCTTTCAGTAAATGGCAGAATACTTCATTCAATATAAGAAAAGTAACAACACTCTTTAAGTAAATGCTAGACAGGGGAAAGTGGTTTGACTGGTGTGGGTGTGTGGGCGTGTGGGTGTGTGTATAGTATAACGGCACACCAGGACATGTCAGCTGAGGCGACGTGGTGGGCGTGGAGTTATCCTAAACTCACGCCCACACTAGTCAAACCACTTTCTCCTCCCAACATTTACATAGTTATTAGAATATTCCTATTGTACCGTTTGTGTGAAGGTATACACTTAGATGGTTTAACCCCTTTGAGGACGATGGTTTAACCCTTTGAGGACGATGGTTTAACCCTTTGAGGACGATGGTTTAACCCTTTGAGGACGATGGACGATGATTTAACCCTTTGAGGACGATTTTAACCCCTGTTGAGGACGTTTTTAACGATTTAACCGTTGAGGACGATGATTTAACCCTTGAGGTCGGTGATTTAACCTTGAGGACGATGATTTAACCGTTGAGGACGATGATTTAACCCGTTGAGGACGATGATTTAACCCGTTGAGGACGATGATTAACCCTTGAGGACGATGATTTACGATGACCCTTTGAGGACGATGACGAACCCCGTGATTTTAACCCTTGAGGACGATGATTTAACCCTTTGAGGTCGGTGATTTAACCCTTGAGGATGATGGTTTAACCCTTTGAGGACGATGGTTTAACCCTTGAGGACGATGATTTAACCCTTTGAGGACGATGGTTTAACCCTTGAGAACGATGGTTTAACCCTTTGAGGATGATGATTTAACCCTTTGAGGACGATGGTTTAACCCTTTGAGGACGATGATTTAACCCTTTGAGGACGATGATTTAACCCCTTGAGGACGATGGTTTAACCCTTGAGGACGATGATTTAACCCTTTGAGGACGATGGTTTAACCCTTTGAGGACGATGGTTTAACCCTTTCATCTCCTGAGGGTGAATTAAACTACATCGTTCACAGGACCTCAGTGTGGCGATTTAACAGAGGGAAGTTTGAGAGTCCTTCGTCAACCTGTGTCTCGTGTGGGCGGTGGGCGGGGTGCACTGTCGCCTTCTCTTCAGCCTTCACCACTATGCACGCCCGCCCGCCCACCCACCCACACACACACACACACACGCAAAGCTTACACACCCTATGCACAAAGAGACACACAACAAGGAAGAGAATGTATGTATGTATGTATGTATGTGTTGATAATTAAGTCAGGTTGTAAAGTGAACTATTTACCGTCACAACTTTTCCCGTCCCGTCTCACACCACCAGCGAAGGTTAGGTTAAGTTAGGTTAGGTTAGATTGGGTTAGGTTAGGTTAGGTTTGGTTAGCATTAGGAGAGGAAAGGTTAGGTTAGCATTGGGTTAGGTTAGGTTATCATTGGGTTAGGTTAGGTGCCCACTCACCCCAATGTGACTTGAGGCTTCCAAACTGGTGCCAGAAGCTTCGTGTTTACTGAGTTATTCTCCGTTATAAGTACCGATGAAGGGAGGGGGGGGGGAGGATGGAGAGAATGAGGAGGAAAGAGAACGAAGGAGAAGAGGAGGATAAATGAAAAAGACAGTGGGAAGGAAGAAGAGGGAAATTTCTTTACTTAACGACTAATTTACATTTTTTTCCACTAACATTAATTCATCTCAGTAATGTTTATCCGTTTATAAGGTGTAGAGTGGATAAAGGTCTGTGCCGACACTAACCGAGGAGAGAGAGAGAGAGAGAGAGAGAGAGAGAGAGAGAGAGAGAGAGAGCACAGCGTAGACAGACAGACAGACACAGACACAGACATAAGATAATCATAAAAGCTAACGAGGAAAAGATGGCGGACCGGGAGTAACACACACACACACACACAGGTAAGCGTCGAGGAGGGTCAGTATTGTGTGTGTGTGTGTGTGTGTGTGTGTGTGTGTGTGTGTCTAAAGGTTCACATATAAAGGTATTTTATATAAAGTGAGGATAGGAATAAATGAGTCTCTCTTTCATTCTTCTTTCATTTTTGTTATTTATCAGGTTTTATTTTGCATCTCTCTCTTGACAAGGGTTCCAAATTGGTCTATCTCACCTGGTCTGTCTCACCTGGTCTGTCTCACCTGGTCTGTCTCACCTGGTCTGTCTCACCTGGTCTGTCTTACCTGGTCTGTCTCACCTGGTCTGTCTCACCTGGTCTGTCTCACCTGGTCTGTCTCACCTGGTCTATCTTACCTGGTATTTAGTGACTCAGGTGATTGACTCGTAACATAGAGGTCAAGTCGCTGCTTCAGGGACACGTTGACCACACGTTGAGGGAGACAACGTCACCACAACATTCCCCAGGCAGTGAGTCAAGAACGGGGAGACTGCTATTAACCTTGGCTGTGTGTGTGTGTATGAGTGAGTGTATGAGTGTGTGTATGAGTGAGTGTGTGTGTGTGTATGAGTGAGTGTATGAGTGTGCATATGAGTGGGTGTATGAGTGGGTTTATGAGTGGGTGTTACATTCCCTCCAGTGGTGGTGAAGCGGCTCGGGATCCTCACCTCACATCACTTCACCTAACCTCACCTCGCCTCACTTCACCTCACCTCATATCACTTCATGAGACATAAAGGCAAGCATGAACTTAGCATGCTTCCCTGTTGGGCGCTGTAAACGCTTCACCTTACACAAGGATGTAGGGGGGTGCCCAATCAACTAAAAAATTAAATAAACATAAAATAAATGATAGAATGAGGATAATGCAAGAGGAAGGTACGAAGGAAGGAAGGAAGGAAGGAAGGAAGGGAAGACAGATGAAGGAGTGTACAATGTGTGTCAAGGTGCGGTTAACTAAGAGGCCATGTGACAAACTTACAGCACGAGCCTCCTGTGTGTGTGTGTGTCCGCCACCATACATTCATTTACGGCAATTGGCTCTTCTCACTTTTCCTCCTTACTGATGGGGAGGTCACACTGTTGTCGCCTGCAGGAGCTCACGAGTGTTAAAGAGGTGCTGGTAGGTCACACACACACACACACACACACGCACACGCACACACACACACACTCACACACACACACACACACACACACACACACACACACACACACACACACACACACACACACACACACACACACCTGAAATATCCTCCTTACATATGAATGAATGAAACACCTGCCTTGCTAAGACTCACCTGACGTGGCATATACACCTTGCTATGAGGCGGCCTGCAGGTACTGTATAGCATACACCACCCTGGTACTGCCTCTTCCTCCTCCTGCTGCTGCTGTTTCTTCTTCCTCCTCCTCATCTTCCTTCAGCGTCTCTTCCTCACATCACCACACCACCTCACACATCACCACACACCATCTAACACATCACCACACCACCTAACACATCACCACACACCATCATCACACATCACCACATCACCACACACCATCTAACACATCACCACACCACCTAACACATCACCTAACACATCTCCACACATCACCACTCATAAGCCTCGATGGCGCAGTAGGCAGCGCGTGAGTCTCATAATCTCAAGGTCGTGAGTTCGATCCTCACTCGGGGCAAGATAGCTTTTTAATCTCTTAACTAATCGGGGTCTCTCTCTCTCTCTCTCTCTTTTTTCTCTCTTCCTCGTCTCTCTCTCTCTCTCTCTCTCTCTCGTGTCAGACAAATACAATATTAAAAATGGCGTTATTGTTTATAAGCTGTCTGGTCTATCGTGGTAATACAAGACAGGTAGTGTGGGTTCAGGTATACAGGTGTGGGTTCATGTATACAGGTGTGGGTACAGGTATATAGGTGTGGGTACAGGTATATAGGTGTGGGTACAGGTATATAGGTGTGGGTACAGGTAGTGTGGGTACAGGTAGAGTGTGGGTACAGGTATACAGGTGTAGTGTGGGTACAGGTAGAGTGTGGGTACAGGTATACAGGTAGTGTGGGTACAGGTATATAGTTGTGGGTACAGGTATATAGGTGTGGGTACTGGTAGTGTGGGTACAGGTATAGTGTGGGTGGGTACAGGTGTACAGGCATAGTGTGGGTACAGGTATAGTGTGGGTACAGGTATAAATATATGTGGGTATAGTGTGGGTACAGGTGTAGTGTAGGTACAGGTAGGGGTGGCGGCGGCGTGTTCTCAAGAGGTGTCTCGTTACTAATGCATCTGTTGTAGCAATGTTGTGTTGACGGTGGTGAGACACTTTTGGTCTTTACCGCCTCCCTACCACACGCCAGTACCTCCTCCCTACCACACGCCAGTACCTCCTCCCTACCACACGCCAGTACCTCCTCCCACCACGCCAGTACCTCTCCCTCACCACGCCAGTACTGCCTCCCTACCACGCCAGTACCGTCTCCTACCACACGCCAGTACCGCCTCCCTACCACACGCCAGTACCTGCCTCCCTACCACGCCAGCACGCTCCCACCACACGCCAGTACCCTCCTCCATACCTCACACGCCAGTACCGGGCCCTACCACACGCCAGTACCGCCTCCCTACCACACGCCAGTACCTCCTCCCTACCACACGCCAGTACCGCCTCCCTACTACACGCCAGTACCTCCTCCCTACCACACGCCAGTACCTCCTCCCTACCACACGCCAGTACCTCCTCCCTACCACACTTCAGTACCGCCTCCAGGGTCTACTACTACTACTACTACTACTGTAAATGCCAGTTCCTTCACTATCAACACCATAGCCACCACAAACACTTATCACCACCATCATCACCACTACCACCACCACCACCACTACCATCACCACCACCACCATTATCACCACCAACAGTGAACAAGTTCTCTAGTGTTCACCGCCATTATCTTGTGAACTAAATCATGTTCCTTGTTCAATGACTTCTGATTTCCTTGATTGTTGAAGTCTGATTTCCTGGACAATTCTCCACAATATGCGAATGACATGTGCTCCATTTTTCGTCTGATTTCCTTAAAATTTCGAAAACCTGATTACCACAAATTGTCCTAAAACTTTGTGTCTGATTTCCTTAAAATTTCGAAAACCTGATTACCACAAATTGTCCTAAAATTGCACCTGATTTCCTTACAATTTCAAAGTTTATTCCCCCAATAGTGAAGTCTGATTGTTACAGTGTATATGTCAGCCAAGTTTTGACGCGTGAATCATGGTCAGTTCAATTCTCTCTCTTGTTCGTGTGTGTGTGTGTGTGTGTGTGTGTGTGTGTGTGTGTGTGTGTGTGTGTGTGTCCAGACATGTTAAGTGTGTGAACAGACATGACCACCACCAGGGAGATTACTACACCTCAGACGGTAGTAATGTGATGTTGCAATTTAATGATGTGGTAATGACCCGAGGGTATTTCCCATGACTGTCACATACTGTTGGATAGTGATGATGGTGGTGATGAGGTGGAGGTGTGTGGTGGTGATGATGAGGGGGTGGTGTGTGGTGGTGATGATGAGGGGGTGGTGTGTGGTGGTGATGATGGTGGTGATGAGGTGTGTGGTGGTGATGATGAGGTGGTGGTGTGGTGGTGATGATGAGGTGGGGTGTGTGGTGGTGATGATGAGGGGGTGTGTGGTGGTGATGATGAAGGGTGGTGTGTGATGGTGGTGACTGGGGTTCCAGTGATGACTGTATATAGCTTTTCAAATATATTTGATTTCCTTCACCTCGATGCTCTTCAGTAATTGGACGACTCCGTGTTATTAAATTTGAGTATTACCTTTTAAAACATTTAGTGAGATTAACTATTTGGGTAAGGTCGATTACTTAACAATTTGGATCATGTGAAAGTTAGGCGCCCTAGCTTATTACACCTGATGATTAAACACACTAACATAACGCTAACCTAACCTAACCTAACCTCACTTAACCTGACCTAACTTAACGCTAACCTGACCTGACCTAACCTAACGCTAACCTAACCTGACTTAACCTAACGCTAACCTAACCTAAAATACTACTACTGAGGTTTCCAGGACATTGTATGATGGCACATGGTAGTATAGTGACATAACAGTATGGTGACACATGACACAGTATGGTGACTTGACACAGTATGGTGACTTGACACAGTATAGTGACTTGACACATTATGGTGACACATGACACAGTATGGTGATACATGACACAGTATGGTGACTTGACACAGTATGGTGACACATGACACAGTATTGTTACACATGACACAGTATGGAGACTTGACACATTATGGTGACACATGACACAGTATGGTGACACATGACACAGTATGGTGACACATGACACATTATGGTGACACATGACACAGTATGGTGACTTGACACAGTATGGTGATGGTAGTAATTAAGACCAACAGGTGGGATGAGAAACTCCCTCACCTTAGTAATTAACAGACCATTAAGGAGACATTAATAAAACACCTTACATCTGGCGGGTGAAATTATAATGGGGTACAGATATCATGGGGGTGAAAATATTATGGGGGTGGATATATTATGGGGGTGCATATATTATGGGGGTGGAAATATGGGGATATATTGGGGTGGATATATTATGGGGGGTGGAAATATAATAGTGGGCAGATATCATGGGGTGAAAGATCATTGTAGTCAATATATCACGGGTACTGCTACACAGAGCTGAGAGAGAGAGAGAGAGAGAGAGAGAGAGAGAGAGAGAGAGAGAGAGAGAGAGAGAGAGAGAGGTTAATTAGACATATGTACAGGGAGAAAGAGAGAAAACGTGTGAGAGATTGAGAGAGAGTAGACCACACACTTGACATGTTTGAGAGGTAATGCACCATGAAATGAAGCGATTATATTAAACGTGGTGGTGGGGGAAGAGTCTTGACCGTCACACCTAAAGCAGTACTACATTATTACTTTAACGTGAGGTAGGGAGACGGGGTGGAGGGTGGGTGTAGTAGGCAGGGAGAGAGAGAGAGAGAGAGAGAGAGAGAGAGAGAGACACACCACAACCCACCGCAGCCTCGCTCTTCACCCAATAGATAATTTTCTTCTCATGAAATCTGCAGAGTGGCGGGTGAACTACAGACGTGTTGCTGCCTTTTACACACACACACACACACACACAACACACACACACACACACACACACACACACACAACACACACAACACACACACAACACACACACACACACCACACACACACATACACACACCACACCACACACACACACACACACACTCACACACACAACACACACACACACACACACACACATACACACAAACACACACACACAACACACACAACAACACACGAGGTCTGGGGTTGTGTTATTGTGGGAATTGTAGATATTTATATTGTGCGATTGTAGGCTGAGGAAAGAGCGTGATTGTGGTTTGAGGATTGAACAAGGACTAAGATTATGTGATTGTGGGATGAGATTGTGGGGTGGTTGTGGGATGAGATTGTGGGGTGGTTGTGGGATGAGATTGTGGGTATAATGTGATTGTGGGGTGGTTGTGGGATGAGGATTGTGGGGTGGTTGTGGGATGAGATTGTGGGGTGGTTGTGGGATGAGATTATGGGTGGTTGGGATGAGATTGTGGGGTGGTTAGGATGAGATTAGATTGTATGGTTGTGGGATGGGATTGTGATTGTGGGGCGAGAGGTATGAACAAGGTGTGGGAGGTATCGTGGTGTTTGTGGGTGTCTTATGAGAGTAGAGATTCACGGCTCTACAGGTTTTCTCTTCCTGGTTCATAATTGACGTGTGTGTGTACTGGAGACATTCATGAACGTCACCAGTACACACACAGACAACATGAACGTCTCCAGCACACACACACACACACACAACATGAACGTTCCCTAGCGCACACACACACACACACACACACACACACAACATGAACGTTCCAACACACACACACACACACACACACACACACACACACACACACACACACACACACACACACACACACACACACACACACACACACACACACACACACATACACACACACATACATTGGTGTTAAGTTAGCAGGGAAACTTAACCGTGGCTTCACACTGTCTTCCCCGGCCCCCGCAGGTGTTCACACACTCAAGTGATGTACCTGCAGTTTACCTGAGACCCAACAGGTAAAATATCATCCAAATACCTGACCAGTTAAGACATGGAGGGAGGGAGGGGGGGGGTGATATCAAGGTAGACACACTGGTTATCACACGCTGGTCCTTTAGTTCTTTCTATAAGCACAATGTAATTTTTAACAGTTGGTCACACTCAGGTTAATGTTGGTGAGAAAAAGTCCAAGTTATTTGATTTCTTCGGGAGATATTGTAATGTGTTGTTCTGATTGTTGTATTGTGTCCACCGCTTTCCCTGGTAGATGAATGACTGGCGATATTACACACACACACACACACACACACACACACACACACACACACACACACACACGCGCGTATTAAACAAAAGAGCTTTCACAAAATAATTAATTTAAACCACTAACGAGTTATACTTCACTTCCATTATTGTTTTTTAGATCCAGTTCAGGTAAAGTAGACCATGTGATCCGTGTCAGCCCTGGTACACATGACCCGTGTTTACAGTACTCTTATACTATCGACTTTATTATTCTAGTCACTCACATTAGTCCTGTCGCCTCTCCTCCCGAACCCCAAGATTCAGATTCGTGAACCCGAAGCATTTATGGATTGAATAATATATCAGTTTATTGGTTCAGGTTCATCATAGTTCGAAACTGGGGTCTGCAGTGTTCAGGAAGAGAGGCGCCAGACAGGATTTATGTGGGTGGCTGGACCTAGGGCAGGTAACCAGACCAGACACCACCTCTCACACACACCCCACCTCCTACCACCACCACCACCTCACGCACCCTACTCACCACCACCACACCTCTATCACGACCACACCCTACTCCCTACCACCACCCACCACCACCACACCCTATCCCTCCTCTACCACCGCCCACCACGACCACACCTCACTCCCTCGGGACTACACCCCACCCCTCGACCACACCCCCACCACCCACCACCACCACCACACCCCACCCTCTACCACGACCACACCCCACCACACCCCACCACCACCAAGGCTATTCTATACGGGATAGTGAGTGGCCTTGTGAGCACTACCCGAGGCTGTGACGGAGCTTCCAGAGGCGAAAATTAACTCCAAAAAAATAAACCACGTGTGATAGAAGTTAATGTACGGGGGGATTAACAGATCATTCAAGAATAAACAATATGGACCAGAAATATGAGGTATCCATTTTGTGTCAGTGACTTGTGGGGCTGCGGGGAGTTGTTTAGGAAGCCATATTGTTTTTATAAAGTAATTTGTTTGATTGTTAGAATATATTGTATTTAAGGCGTCTTTATTTTTATTATGCCCCTGATAGACGAGGTGTGAGGAGGAGAGGGGGGGGATATTGGTATTAGTGTATACCTGTTTGTCTGTCAGTCTGTTCATCCATAGAGAGAGAGAGAGAGAGAGAGAGAGAGAGAGAGAGAGAGAGAGAATGTTCAGTACAATCCTCATAAAAGATTTCAATTGGTTCAACATGCATATAGATAACACAGGCAGCTATACAATGCACCTAGACAATACAGGTACACAAACAATGAACAAACAGCCAATTAGTCCTCAGGTGATCAACAAAGCCCTCCTGATACTTATTTCCAGTAGAGTCGTTAATAGAATTCCTCGTTACTGTCGTTAAATAGGCATCTCAATTTCTATTTGTTTTGCTATGACTGGATGAGTGAATGTATAAGATAAGGGAGTAGTGATGATAAAACAAAGAGAGAATGATGAAGAGAAGGCATGGGAAGAATGACAAACACACACACACACACACACACACACACACACACACACACACACACACACACACACACACACACACAAACACACACACACACACACACACACACATATTGCTTACCTGTGCACACCTGTTTGAGTCGTCAGTCAAGATATAGGTTCCCACATTTTAATTCTTGTTATTGTTTATGTGGTGTTGAGGGGGGAGGGAGGGGGAAGACCCACTTAGATCCCCCCACCCCCCTCCGAAAATTGTAGTGGGGGGTGGATGATGGTGGGGGGGGGGGATAATTCGGCTGTTATCCCTTTTATCCTGTCTGTGTTTGTTTGTTAGTCTATGTAACTTGATTTTCTTTATCGAGTATCATGAAAATGTATTGGTGTTTAGTTGGATAATTGAAGGGTATTTTACATTTTCTTTCTTCTGTTTCTTCTGTATATTATTTTCCTTCTCTCTCTCTCGGTTCTTCCTTCATTTGTTCTTTCTTTTTTGTTCTTTTGTTGTTCATTCTCCATGGTACTCTCCTTCATTTGTTCTTCTTCTTGTTCTTTTGTTGTTCATTCTCCACTTTTTCCTCCTCTCTCTCTCTCTTCTAGACAATGTTAGTAGGTGTATCCTGTGTTTGTTGAAGATGATGGCACAGTAATGGACCTTCCCCTTGGGCAGTTGATGTGTGTTTCCTGTGTACCGCCGGGTGTCGTTCCTCCCACCTAACGCACCCACACACACCATACACACACACACACACACACACACACACACACACACACACACACACACACACACACACACATACATGATTATATGCAACAATTTCTTCTTCATCAAACCCCCCTCCCTCCTTCTCCTTCCCTTCCTCTCCCCTCCTCTTCCTTTCTTCCTTTCCTCCTCCATCCCTCCCTTCCCCCTCTTCCTTCCTTCTCCTTCCTCCTCTTCCCTTCCCCCTCTCATCCTCTTCCTCTCCTCTCTCTACCTCCTCAACTTAAACACAAGAGAAAACAAAATACACCCCCCTGGCTCAGTGTGGTCCTCGCGTTGGGAAGATTCTGCTGTTGTCATGTTCACGATCACTCACACCCTGGTTGAACATCACTTGAACATCACGCCAACTGTACTGATAGAGTGGTACAGTCCCAGTTGACCAGAGCGAGGTGAGGAGTTGTTGACTCGTGTACAACTGTTATAAAGAGAGGTTGTAGAGATAAGCTTTGGCAGGTTACAACAGCTTGTAGTTATAGAGTGTGTGTGTGTGTGTGTGTGTGTGTGTGTGTGTGTGTGTGTGGGTGGGTGGGTGGATGGTGTGTGTTGTGGGTGGGTGGGTGGATGGGTGGGTGGGTGGATGGGTGGTGTGTGTTTTACCTAATGGCTAATGGTAACTAAATCTAACCTAACTTATTGTTACCATAACCTAATCTAACCCTCCAACGTGAAATAAACTGATGGGAGTTAATCTACAGGTGATCCAAGTGGGTGAAAGGAATCAATAAAGGGGATATAGATAAAGTTCTCATAATATCCGAGCAGGATAGGACTCAGAGCAACGGCTTTAAGTTGGATAAGTTTAGGTTTAGAGGGAGATAGGAAGGAACTGGTTCACAAATAGGGTGGTGGACGAGTGGAACAAGCTTAGCAACTTTGTAGTAAGTGCGGGAACTCTGGAAAGTTTCAAAAGGAGGTAGATAGATTCATGGATGATAGAGAGTGGTAGTAACTCTCGACAGGAGCTGCCATGCACAGACCAACCGGCCTATTGCAGACTCCTTATTTTTTTATGCTCTTATAATGACCCAGAGACTGACTATTCATCTGAGTCATAACAATAAGAGAGGAATTTTTATAATACCGAGTCATCGGAGAGATTTGATCGTCACTTGTACAATCGGTGGCACTTATACCAACTACAGTGGCTGGGGTGTTTTGTGAGATGTGGCACCACTGTGGGATACTTATTTACCCCTCTTTAGTCTGGCTACTATTGTGAGGTTCCTTAGGGGCCATTCCGGGAGTTTTGATATGATGTAAACAAACACATAGGTGCCACGTCTCACTGTATTAGGTACAAATGCAGGCGACTGTACCTGAAGCCACCATGACAGGTTTTTTGGGGTGTTGTGGTGGGCGAGAGAGGTGGATCAGGTCCGCGCACACAATTTGCCGCCCACAAAGAAACCGCGTAGGAGCCCCACCCACAGTAACGGCAAACACGCCCGCCCACCCATCCACCCGTGCGCCCGACACCTCTCACTTGTTTCTTCGCCCGCGTCCTACCGTCATTGTCAAACTGTTGCCCCCACCTCACCCCCACACCCCCCACCAGATCACCTGAAGAATCTCCTCCACAGTTTATTTCACGCTAAATATTGACCACTAACCTAACCTAGCCAATTTTAACCTTACCTAACCTAACGCAACCTAGCCAAATTTAACCTAACCTAATGCAACCTAGCCAAATTTAACCTAACCTAACAGCAACCTAGCCAATTTTAACCTAACCTAATGCAACCTAGCCAATTTTAACCTAACCTAAAGCAACCTAGCCAAATTTAACCTAACCCATGCAACCTAGCCAAATTTAACCTAACCTAATGCAACCTAGTCAAATTTAACCTAACCTAACCTCTCCAAATAGTGTTAGGATGGTTAATCTTTAGACGAAATTAACTGGAGTGGAGACAGGTGACCCGGCCCCTATCCATCCACACTATGCCGTTTTCCAGCTAGAGAGCACCCAGCAGCCAGGTTATGATTGGTCGGAGCGCGTGATGTCATGTTGTTTAAAATATAATACAGAAATTAATTAAAGGTTAGGTTAGGTTGGGTTAGTTTATGGTAAGTCTGGTTAGGTTAAGTTAGGTTGGTTTATGTCAGGTTAGTGTGCCAGGGTGAAGGAACCGTGGCAGACAGGGTGAAGTAAGTGTGGCAGACAGGGTGAAGGAAGTGTGGCAGACAGGGTGAAGGAAGTGTGGCAGACAGGGTGAAGGAAGTGTGGCAGACAGGGTGAAGGAAGTGTGGCAGACAGGGGTGAAGGAAGTGTGGCAGACAGGGTGAAGGAAGTGGCAGACAGGGTGAAGTAAGTGTGGCAGACAGGGTGAAGTGGGGCAGACAGGGTGAAGGAAGTGTGGCAGACAGGGTGAAGTGAGTGAGGCAGACAGGTGAAGGAAGTGTGGCAGACAGGGTGAAGGAAGTGTGGCAGACAGGGTGAAGGAAGTGTGGCAGACAGGGTGAAGGGAAGTGTGGGCAGACAGGGGTGAAGTAAGTGTGGCAGACAGGGTGAAGGAAGTGTGGCAGACAGGGATGAAGTGTGGCAGACAGGGTGAAGTGAGGAGGCAGACAGGGTGAAGGAAGTGTGGCAGACAGGGTGAAGGAAGTGTGGCAGACAGGGTGAGGAAGTGTGGCAGACAGGGTGAAGGAAGTGTGGCAGACAGGGTGAAGTAAGTGCAGACAGGGGTGAAGGAAGTGGCAGACAGGGTGAAGTGTGGCAGACAGGGTGAAGTAAGTGGCAGACAGGGTGAAGTAAGTGTGGCAGACAGGGTGAAGGAAGTGTGGCAGACAGGGTGAAGGAAGTGTGGCAGACAGGGTGAAGGAAGTGTGGCAGACAGTGAAGTAAGTGGCAGACAGGGTGAAGGAAGTGTGGCAGACAGGGTGAAGGAAGTGGCAGACAGGGGAAGGAAGTGTGGCAGACAGGGTGAAGGAAGTGTGGCAGACAGGGTGAAGGAAGGTGGCAGACAGGGTGAAGGAAGTGTGGCAGACAGGTGAAGGAAGGGCAGACAGGGTGAAGGAAGTGTGGCAGACAGGGTGAAGGAAGTGTGGCAGACAGGGTGAAGGAAGTGTGGCAGAGTATTATTATATAAGTGTTAGGATCACGCACACACGCCATAACCCTCTTCATCACACCCGGTTTGTTGTACGTGACGCCGCCAGCTGCAGGTGAGTGAGTCACACACACACACACACACACGCACGCAATTCATGGTCAAGGATATAGTGAACAGAACCGATTATGCTAGATCGTAATAAACTGATAGTGAACCATTAAGTCAGGAAGGAGTTAGTATGGTGTTTGAGTGTGTATAAGTTAGTATGGTGTCTGAGCGTGTCTACACATGTAGACAAGACGTACACATGTAGAGAGCACGTACACACACGTCTAAAAGATAACATGAAAAGCTATGGTGATATGATTGTGTGTGTGTGTGTGTGCAGCGATAGTTCTTAACAGTCGACAAGTTAAAACCCCACCACACCCCACCTCCCCACACCACACCACCCCACACCACACCACAACCACACCACCCCACCCCACCCCACCCCACCCCACCCCACACCACCCCACCCCACCCCCACACCACCCCCACCCCACACCACACCCCACCCCACCCCACCCCACCCCACCCCACACCACCCCCACCCCACCCCACACCATCCCACACCACTCCACCCCACACCATCCCACACCACCCCACCCCCACCTACACCACCCCACACCACTCCACACCACCCCCCCCACACCACCCCACACCACCCCACCCCACCCCAACCCACCCCACACCACCCCACCCCACCCCACACCACCCACACCCCACCCCACACACCACCCCACCCCACACCACCCCACCCCACCCCACACCACACCACCCCGCCCCACACCACCCACACCACCCTACCCCACCCCAACCCCACCCCACCCCACCCCACCCCCACACCACCCCACCCCACCCCACCCCACCCCACCCACACCACCCCACCCACCCCACCCCACCCCACCCCACCTTATTTGTTACTATAGTCTCACCTACGATGCTAGAAGGACTTGCCTCAGTGAAGTAATGCGGACATCAACCTCCGCCCTGCCCTGCCCCTGCCCGCCCCTTCCTCAGGACCTGCACTGATTATCCTTCTCTTTATTGTGGGTTTATGAGGAGAGGTCGACCCATCAGCCTATAGTGTTAGTTATGGTCAGATTTTCAAAGGTTTTACTGAATAGATCACCTGGAGATTAGCCCCCCCCCTAGTTTAGTTAGTTCACCTTGATGATAACCTAACCTAACGTGATGTAACCTAACCTAACCTCAACTCCATTATGTTTTGTCTAATACACACACACACACACACACACACACACACTTACCTTGAGCACTGGATCACTGGCGCAGGTAAACAAGGTGCGGTGGTAGAAAGCGCATCAACTTTTACCTCAAGTCGAGCGTTTATAAGTGACCATACATTCCTCTCTCTCTCCCTTACAGATGGTAAAGTAAATCAGAAGGGAAGGTTAGATTAGGTTAAGTTGGATTAAGTTAGGTTACATTTTGATCGAACTGCACATTCCCCAAAAATATTATTAGCAATGTGAATAAAAACGAGAAAAAATTTAATATTGTAATGTGAATAAAAAAAATCAATTGGTCGAAAAAGTAAATATTAATATCTCCGTAGCCCCTGAGCAGTAAAAAATAGCGCCCGTTTTATACCACCAACCAATAGCATCGATTAACAAATATGCACTCGGTGTTTAATGAGCCAAGCTGTTGAATCACCTGTATCCTTAAACGAGATCAAACTACCTCTTTAGACACACACGTAACTACCTCTGAGGGTCGTTAGTATGTATTTATGACACTTGAGAAGGGGATTTTTATCTGTTGTGCTTGGTGTTAAAGATAATGATGGCTTGAGGTTTATACACGGTGAAAATAATATTATGCTGGCCAGTTTTCTAAAGCTTCGTGTTGTCATCCCAGCTTATTTTACCTGGGGATTAGCCACCTTAATGCTAACCTAACCCTAACCTAACCCTAACCTAACCTAACCTAACCTAACCTAATACTAACCTAACCTAACCCTAACCTAACCTAACCTAACCCTAACCTAACCTAATACTAACCTAACCTAACACTAACCTAACCTAATACTAACCAATCCTAACCCCCCACAATAGTGTAAGGGTGGTTAAGCTTTAGGTAAAATAAGCTGGGGTGAAAAAGCTTCAGGTGATCCTGGAGTTATTTTTAGTCTTCACTGCTTGTCCCCAAAAAGCTGCATGACGTCACTTAACCCTTGAGTACGATGACTTAAACCCTTGAGTACAATGTCTTAACCCTTGAGTACGATGACTTAACCCTCGAGTACGATGACTTAACCCCTTGAGTACAGTGACTTAACCCTTGAGTACAATGACTTAACCCTTGAGTACAGTGACTTAACCCTTGAGTACGATGACTTAACCCTTGAGTACAATGACTTAACCCTTGAGTACGATGACTTAACCCTTGAGTACAATGACTTAACCCTTGAGTACGATGACTTAACCCTTGAGTACAATGACTTAACCCTTGAGTACGATGACTTAACCCTTGAGTACAATGACTTAACCCTTGAGTACGATGACTTAACCCTTGAGTACGATGATTTGTGTTGTGTTTGATCTTCGTTTCCTTGTTCTCATTTCTGACTGTGTGTGTGTGTGTGTGTGTGTGTTTCACGGCTGGATGGTGCCGTACAGAGGGTGTGGGTCAGGCTTTGCTCCAGTGATCCACAACTTATCATTAACACTACAGATCTGAGGCAGTGGTTCCTTGTATCTGTGTGTGTGTGTGTGTGTGTCAAGAATTGCGTGTTTACCTGTGAATGTGTGTCTGTGTGTCTGTGTATGTTTTTGTACGTCTGTATTTAATTCTTTACATGCATGATATTTGTGTTTATCCATCAATTTATTATTTTTATACATTATCACTGTCGTTGTCTACCAATTTGTAATCTATTTTTTATTCATTATCACCACTGTTACCACCACCAGTTACCACCACCATCACCACCAGTTACCACCACCATCACCACCACACTCTTCAGCTAAACACCATCATCATGTTGACATTTCATGCTTCTCAGATTGGCCGCTGCGGGCGAGTGGCGCTGCCGGACGACGTGGAGGGTTGCCAGTTTGCGTCTTATCGAGGTGGGTGAATCTTGTGCTTGGGTGAGTGAATTCAAAAAGAGAGGGAGTGGAGTGGGGTGGGTGGGGGGGGGGGGTGGAGAGGGGCAGCAGACAGTGAGAGGTGAGGACGCTTGGCTTGTCACCGCATTACTACACCAGTTACCAGGGAAGGTGAGTGAGGGAATGAACGGTTCCTCTTGTCATACTATACTGAGTTACTGTTATGGTGTGGGAGATATGCTCTCTCTACGGAATAAAGTATAGCAAGGTAATCATTATCACGAGTGTATGTCCGTCCGTCCGTCTGTCTGTGAAAACTATTCGTGTCCAGACGATAACTTGAAGAGGACTCTGTGTATCGATCTGGGATTATGTACACAGCCTCACCTCATAAACACCTCGGTCCAGTTTAATTACCAGGTGCTTGTGTTTATGTCTACCTTATTTACCTGCACTTAATGGTAGGGCAAATGTCACTTAACCTGACCTAACCCAACTTAACCTAACCCAACCCAACCTAACCTAACCTAACCCAACCTAACCAAACCTAACCCAACCTAACCTAACCTAACCCAACCTAACCTAACCCAACCCAACCTAACCTAACCCAACCTAACCTAACCTAACCTAACCCAACCCACCTTAACCTAACCTAACCAAGACGTAATGTTGAGGCAAACTTCATCTTCATTCATTCTTTGTTTTCCTTCCTACTTCATTTATTCCGTTCGTATCTTCTCTCTGTTGTTCTGTCTCGCTTTTTTTTTATCTTCTTTCTTCTGTTTACTGTTGTTTTGTTTTGTCTGTTTACTGTTGTTTTGTTTTGTCTCTTTTTCTGTTCTCACTTTTGTTCTTTAACTTTCTTTCTCCATTTCTTCTGTTGAGTCTCAGATCCGAAGTAACAACGGCGAATACGGATGAGAGAGAGAGAGAGAGAGAGAGAGAGAGAGAGAGAGAGAGAGAGAGAGAGTGTGTGTGTGTATGAGTTGCGTGTGTGTGAGAGGAAGAGAAGGGTGTTGCGTGTGTGTGTGTGTGTTTGTTTGTGTGTGTGTGTCTTGAGGTAACCCGCTTGAATGAAAACCTGATTACCCCTAACTAGTCCAGATCATCAAACTGTTGCATCTTTAACTAACACACTGATCCAGTTTTAACTCACACACACACACACACACACACACACACACACACACACACACACACACACACTCACACACACACACACACACACACACACACACACACACTTGTTTACATCACCTGTGTGTTGAAACGTCACTCAGGTCAACACATTGAGTCACCTGAAGAGTAACCCCTCCTCCTCCTCCTCCTCCTCTCCCCCTCCTCCCCCCTCCTCCTCTCACCTCCCTCCTCTACCCCTCCTCCTCTACCCCTCCTCCTCCTCCCTCTCTCCCCCCCTCACACTCTTGTTTTACTCTGATGATGAAACACCCTATCACTATCTGGGGGTGGGGGTTAGTTAGGCTGTGTTAGGTTGGGTTGGTTAGGTTAGGTTAGGTTAGGTTAGGTTGGGTTAAGCAGGTTAGGTTAGGTTAGGTTAGGTATGTAAGGTAGTGCATATTAGGGGAGGGAGGAGGTCCGCCCCACACCTTTTCTGGCCTCGTTAAAAAACAGAGGTAGGTGTGTGTGTGTGTGTGTGTGTGTGTGTGTGTCACTGAACAGTTTCTACGCTCACCAAACTAGTCCTTCAAGTCCCGGTGAAGAGAAGACAACAACTGGGGGCAGGGAAATAATGTACGTCCATTTGTTTGTCTATCCGTCCATCCGTCCGCCCGCCCGTCCGCCCGTCCGTCCGTCCGCCCGCCCGCCCGTCCGTCCATCCGTCCGTCCATCCGTCCGTCCGCCCGTCCGTCCGTCCGTCCGCCCGCCCGCCCGCCCGTCCGTCCGTCCGTCCGTCCGTCCGTCCGTCCGTCCGTCCGTCCGTCCGCCCGCCCGTCCGCCCGCCCGTCCGCCCGTCCGTCCGTCTGGTCCACCGTAAACACCACAACTTAACCAAAACATTCCTGAATTTCGATAAAACTTGGTGTGTGGATAAAACTCGTTGGCATCTCTTAAAAAAAGGCTCAGTAATCTGTGGGTTTTTTTTAGGTAGATTTTTTAGGGAGTTTGGACCCGCGGTGTGTTTGTGGTGGTGGTGGTGGTGGTGGCGGTGGTGGTGGTGGTAGTGGTGGCGGCGGCGGTGGTAGTGGCGGTGGTGGTTGTGAGTCGTGTCACTTTTTTCTTCTGATTCTGGACCCCAAGTAGTCTGAGGGTCGTCTCTGTTTACACCTTACTGTTTACATTATCGTTAAGGTGTTTCTGGTTACTTAAGTCAACTGGTGTTTTCATTACCCCTTCCCATCACTCTCCCCTCCCCCCCTCCTCACCTTCCACACAGACACCCCCCTCCCCCATCCCCCCCTCCTACCCTCACAACACCTGCAGCCACTCATTCAGGTCCCCAATTCTGAGATCCTTTCGATAGGTATTTTTTTCGTAACTCGGGGTATAAAATTTCTACCTAACAAGTTCACTTAAGCAGAGCACAACAAAGGTAGCCAATTATAGCCTCAAACCTGTGCTCTGGCGGGACCTTAATTTGCTTTCATTCACCTGCACTAGACCCTGTGGAGGTACGGTGCTGATTTTGCTACCAGATAAGAATTTTTTTTTCTTCTATCGTAATTGTAACCTAACCTAATCTGACCTGACCTGACCTGACCTGACCTAACTCGAGTTTAGATCCTTTAAAAAAAATAAGATTGCTGCGTTCTCGGCTCACTAGTTCACGTCACACTGGCTCGCTATAGTTAACGTCACACTGCCTCACTAGTTATCGTCACAACACGTCACACTGGCTCACTATAGTTAACGTCACAACACGTCACACTGGCTCACTTTAGTTAACGTCACAACACGTCACACTGGCTCACTTTAGTTAACGTCACAACACGTCACACTGGCTCACTAGTTAACGTCACAACACGTCACACTGGCTCACTAGTTAACGTCACAACACGTCACACTGGCTCGCCACGGCAGTTAACGTCACAACACGTCACACTGGCCTCACTATAGCTACCGTCACAACACGTCACACCGGCCTCACTATAGTTAACGTCACAACACGTCACACTGGTCACCATAGTTACCGTCACAACACGTCACACTGGCTCACTATAGCACGTCACAACACGTCACACTGGCTCACTATAGTTAACGTCACACGCTCACTGGCTCACTTTAGTTAACGTCACAACACGTCACACTGGCTCACTAGTTAACGTCACAACACGTCACACTGGCTCACTTTAGTTAACGTCACAACACGTCACACTGGCTCACTATAGTTAACGTCACAACACGTCACACTGGCTCACTCTCGTACCTGGGGCTACAGTCAATAAATAAATGAGTTTTGTTGTTAATTTTTGTATTTGTTTTAGGTGAGAAGTTGGAGGTAGGAGGAGAAGAGGAGGAGGAGGAGGAAGAGGAGGGGGAGGAGGAGGAGGAAGAGGAGGAGGAGGAAGAAGAGAAGGTGGAGGAAGGAGGAGGAGGAGGAGGTGTGTGAGTCCTTTGTGAGTCCTTCCATAACTCACACAGGCTGCCACCCTCACTACACTACGAGGGCTCTGCTCTGCCATATCCTAACTCTGCTATGTCCTACTCTGCTCTGTCCTGCTCTGCTCTGCCATGTCCTACTCTGCTCTGCCATGTCCTACTCTGCTCTGCCATGTCCTACTATGCTCTGCCATGTCCTACTCTGCTCTGCCATGTCCTACTCTGCTCTGCCATGTCCCCACTTCCCCAAGTCCCTGCCATGTCCCACTTGCTCTGGCCATGTCCCACTGCCCTGCCATGTCCCACTTCTTCTGCCATGTCCCACTCTGCCCTCACATGTCCCACTCTTCTCTGCTATGTCCTACCTCTGCTCTGAGAGTAAAGAAAGGCACCTAGAGATAGAGTAAGGAAAGAGAGTAGAGAGAGAGAGAGAGAGAGAGAGAGTAAAGAAAGAGAGAGAGAGAAAGAGAGAGTAGAGAGAGAGAGAGAAAGAGAGAGAGAGAGAGAGTAGAGAGCGGGAGAGAGAAAAGCTGATAGTCAGAGGAGACACAGGGTTGTCCCAGTTAATTATAGGAAGGTAAGGTTGTGTGGGTGAAGGTGACTGTCTGTCTTTCTGTCTGTTTGTCCCTGTCCCATGTCCGCTTCTACCCAATTGACCTCCTCCCCTCCCTCCCCTCTCCCTACCTTGCTTTCTCTCTCTCCCTTCTGTCTCCCTCCTTTACTCTCCCTGTCGCAGTGCTGTTAGTTACACACACACACACACACACACACACACACACACACACACACACACACACACACACACACTAATATCAATAATACTTGGTCTTAATGAGGGCGTGACGAAAACAAAAATATTGGGGAAGGCCAGAAAAGTATTGAAGCAGACAAAGGGAGCAGAGAGAGGGGGAGGTGAGGAGGGAGGGGTGGAGGTGAGAGGGAGGTAAGAGGGAGGGGAGGGGGTGGAGAAGGAGGGGGGGGTGGAGGAGGAGGTGGTGGGGCACTTCTGGGAAACACAAGCACGAGGTATACAGGTGTAGGTGTGGCAGCTACACCTGTACCCTCACCTGTACCTCCACCACCCTTCACCTGTACCCTCACCTGTACCTCCACCACCCTTCACCTGTACCCTCACCTGTACCTCCACCACCCTTCACCTGTACCCTCACCTGTACCTCCACCACCCTTCACCTGTACCCTCACCTGTACCTCCACCACCCTTCACCTGTCCTCACCTGTACCCTCACCTGTACCTTCACCACCCTTCACCTGTCCTCACCTGTCTCTTATATACCACCGTCTACTGTGCTGTAATGTTACCTGTAATTACTAGACAGGTAATTATTACACAGGTGAGGCTCTTCACACTGATGGCTCGAGTCCATGGCGTGGCAGTGACCCCTTGAGTACCACCTGCTACTCAAGGGACAGGTGATATCAGTATCAGGGCGTGGCAGTGACCCCTTGAGTACCACCTAATACTCAAGGGACAGGTGGTATCAGTATCAGGGCGTGGCAGTGACCCCTTGAGTACCACCTAATACTCAAGGGACGGGTGGTATCAGAACTCACTCGATGCTCTGTACATCTGATACTGATATGGCGGCTGTAACTTGACCCTTCACTTGTACCATCGAGCTGTAACTTGACCCTTCACTTGTACCATCGAGCTGTAACTTGACCCTTCACTTGTACCATCGAGCTGTAACTTGACCCTTCACTTGTACCATCGAGCTGTAACTTGACCCTTCACTTGTACCATCGAGCTGTAACTTGACCCTTCACTTGTACCATCGAGCTGTAACTTGACCCTTCACTTGTACCATCGAGCTGTAACTTGACCCTTCACTTGTACCATCGAGCTGTAACTTGACCTCTGCTTGTACCATCTGTAGTGTGTGTGTGTATGTCACTTGTCATACTGTAAATTGTATACCTCCACTGTGTATGTATACCTGTATAGTTTGTTTACATGTCAGACCATTTGTATATTTCTGTCTTGATATTACTGAATATTTATTATCATTATTATTATTATTATTATTATTATTATTATTATTATTATTGTTATTATTATTATTATTATTATTATTATTATTATTATTATTATTATTGTTATTGTTGTTGTCATCATCATCATCATCATCATCATCATCATCATCACCATCATCATCATCACCATCACCACCCAGAGGCCCAAGTTAGTACACCACATGAGGGCACCCAGAGCTCCTACAGGTGAGGGTCACACTGTCTGGCCAGCAAACACCCGAGTGCTCACATCTGACCTGAGAGGGTATCGAACCCCTAGTCCCAACAGCGGTGAGGGACAGAGCGCATTCCAACACCCAGCAAGCAAGACCAGGACAAGGTGTGTGTGTGTGTGTGTGTGTGTGTGTGTGTGTGTGTGTGTGTGTGTGTGTGTGTCGCTAACTTCAGTATTGTTGTGTTGGTGTCAAATTTATGAACCAAATATTGTAGTTGTGTTATTATTAATTTTTCTTGATATAACAACATTTAAGGAATAATTCGATACGTTTTCTTAATACTGAGAGAAAAAAAAATTAAGAAAAATGTGTATTGGTTATCTTGAAGTGGAGGATAATGGTGTGGAACCTCCTGAAGATCATTGACCACTTCGCTGTGCCCTTGTGGTCATAATGTTTTTGGATATCATGGCGTTGACTAGTTTATATAGCAGAGGATAACGTCGTCACCACCACCTCACCATCACCACCCTCATCTCACCACCACCACCACCACGTCACCACTACCACCATCATCATCATCATCTCACCATCACCACCCTCATCATAACCTCCCACCCTCACCAGTTACCACACCTCCTCACCTCCCCCTCACCCTCACCCCCCTCACCCCCCATAACCAGTGTACCACACCTTGGCAGATTATTGGTCACGGGCTTTACTCGGAACACGTCCTTACCTGCACGAATTGGTACCTACCTGTGTTTCATTTCAGGGGAGCTTATTAAGTGGAGCACCTGGTAGCGTCACTAATGAGGCAGGTGAACCGGGTCTCTCATAGGCTCTACCTTTACCTCCCGTACCTGAGTTAGTGTTATGGTTTTCGTTAATTACGGTTTTCAGGATATTTTAGACGGGGAGTGAAGATTAACCCCCTAGCTGAATTTTACCTTATGCTTAACAACCTTACCTTAACCTAACTTAACCTTAACCCAATCTAATCTAACCACCTTAACCTAACCTTACCTAATCTAACCTAACCAAGCCTAACCTAGCCTAATTTTCAGGTATACGTGTGTTAATTGCCGGTATAGGTGTGTTCTGTACCGGTAAATGTGTTTTGTACCGGTAAAGGTGTGTTCTGTGCCGGTATAGGTGTGTTCTGTACCGGTATAGGCTGTGTTATGTACTGGTATAGGTGTGTTCTGTACCGGTATAGGCTGTGTTATGTACCGGTAAAGGTGTGTTCTGTACCGGTAAAGGTGCGTTCTGTACCGGTATAGGTGTGTTCTGTACCGGTATAGGCTGTGTTCTGTACCGGTATAGGTGTGTTCTGTACCGGTATAGGTGTGTTAATTACCGGTAAAGGTGTGTTCTGTACCGGTATAGGTGTGTTCTGTACCGGTATAGGCTGTGTTCTGTACCGGTACTGTACTTGTTCCATACAGCGCCTGTTTATAAGTTCTGTAATGGCATCTCCTGAAGATTTGCCCCTCCCCCTCAGTTTATTTTTACCTGAGGATAAATTACCCTTATTTTACCTGTATGGGTTAGGTTAGGTTAGATTAGGTTAGGTTAGGTTAGATTAGGTTAGGTTAGGTTAGGTTAGGTTAGATTAGGTTAGGTTAGATTAGCGTTGTGTTATTGTTAGGTTAGATTAGGTTAGGTTAAGTTAGAGTTGGGTTAGCGTCAGGTTTGGTTATGAT